>NC_079199.1:39876846-40084346 GCF_029499605.1 Hyla sarda | reverse complement strand
GAACTATACTGCACCTAATGTGTGGGAAATGTACTGCACCTAATGTGGGTGAACTGTATTGCACCTAATGTGGGAGAACTGTACTGCACCTAATGTGGGGAACTATACTGCACCTAATTTGGGGAACTATACTGCACCTAATTTGGGGAACTATACTACACCTAATGTGGGGAACTGTACTGCACCTAATGTGGGGAACTGTACTGCACCTAATGTGGGGAACTGTACTGCACCTAATGTGGGGGAACTGTACTGCACCTAATGTGGGGGAACTGTACTGCCAACCTAATGTGCTAGGACCTATACTGCACCTAATGTGGGGAGCTATACTGCACCTAATGTTGGGAACTATACTGCACCTAATGTGGGGGAACTACAACCTAATGCAGTGGAACTATACTGCCAACCTAATGTGGGGGAACTATACTGCCAACCTAATGTGGGGGAACTGGGGGGGGGGGGGGTTGTTGAAGAAAAGTGTAGTGGAGAAGGACCAGGAGGGCATGGGGGGTTGATGTGAGGTTGTTTGGGGGGGGGGGGGGGTGAGGTAAGGTAAGTGTGGGTTTGGTAAATGGGGCAGAGGAGTGTGAAGGGGACTGGGGGGGGGGGTAGGGAGTGCATAAAAGTGGTGTGATGGATCCATCTGCTGGTTAACCTCTTGGCCCCAATTAGAACATTGTGGTTAACCGCAGACACCTCTCCATTCTATTCGTACGGGATGGTCGTCGTTCGTCGACCACGTGGCGGCGGCCGTTTTTGGGATCCGAGGAAAAATCTGCAGTGTTCGGTACAAATCCTATGCAACTAAAAACGGACCCTTTATCTACCAAACACCGCTGGAAGCTGCCGCCCATCTTCTATTTCGTAATTTATATGTTTAAATGTGTTTTCTTGTTGTGTTCTGGAATGGCGATTGTCTCTGTCCTGGGAGATAATTGGAGATTTCTTCCCAGTTGTCTGGGGGATAGAGAGGAGGGAGGTATGGGTAAAGTGGGAAGGGCTTATGTTGAAGCCACTGCGATTGGCTACTGTCCACTATGTTTTACAGTCTTCCATCAGGTCCCCTAGGGGAGTGTCCACCTGGTGGAGACCTGCATAAATATCGCGCCGGTAGCCCCATTAAATTAATTCCTGTTTGACCCTCAAGAAGGAGCTGGTCTTGTTTGTGGGGGGAATTACTAATGGGATAGCGCTTTCGTTATTTCTAGCTATGGAAAGAGTTCGACTGATTTGCTGATCGGGAGCAGCCGCGTTCGTATCCTCTGGTCGGGAGTTGGACAGTCGGCTGGAACCAACCTGCGTTCCTAGAGAAGGGGATCATTCCAAGTGGCAGCTTCCTCTACCTGTCGGGGAGTGTCGTAACAAGTGGAATAGTGGAAAAGGACCAGGAGTGTTGAAGGGGGGGGGGGGGGACTTAAGGACCAGGGGAGGACTAAGGCTAGGTTTCCAAAGAAGGCAAAAGCACAAGAAAATAATGCCCAAAAATTACCATAACACAGGAAAAAGCAGTAGCAGTTTTTCTGTTTTTTTTTTGCACGTAAAAAAAGGGGGGAAACCTAGCCTTAGGGGTCTCTGGGAGCGGGAGTCTGGAGGAGGACTTATGGGTTTGGGGGAATTAGGGCTCGGCCACACTACGAAATTCCGCCAGCAGAATTTTGCTTGTTTTCAATGGGATGCTGCTGCTCTGTGCACACTACGGAAGACAGTGTGTGGTAGTATTATTTTTAGGGCATGATGTTTGGCAGTATAATATACACGGTACACAGGGTTTGGCAGTATTATATTTAGGTAGCATAGTCTCTTGAAGGGTTATAATGATTGTTGTCTTTATACTGAGGATGAGGATCGGCTGGAAAAGTGAGGAACCAATGATGTCCAGGCATCGAACTTTACAGAGGAAGATGGAGCTGGAAGAAGACATGGCGTCTGGACCAGATGAAGAAGAAAAGGAAAGACAACAGAGAAGATGTCTCCTGTGAGTCATTTTATGTTTGTGTATTCTCCTGACTGTCCCATTAAATCTCTCGTCACTTCTAAGTTTTGTAGTAATAATGGATGACACTGTACCCCAATTTGAGGCTTTAGCAGTTACAAAACTACAACTCCTATAACCGCTGAAGCTCTCCAGACAGAATGGGTGTTGTAGCTTTGCAACAGCTGGAAAGAGTGACTTGAACTGAAGTGATTTTAGACCATGCAGCCCATTTTATTTTAACGGGGGCCTGACTCCTGTGACACCCACCAAAAAAAAAAAAAAGGCAACAGTCTAATATGCCCAGGCCTATTCTTAGTAGTCAAAATTATTCAAATTCTAAGTGTATATATGTATGTAATGTATACTTACCTTGTTGTGGTGTCGCAGGACCTGCGGGTCACGTGATGCGTTCCAGAACTCTATGGTTTTCTAGTTAAGGACCTTTGGAGGTAGTCAGGTGATCACCCACCATGCATTGTAACGGTGAGTGACAGCTGACATTGGACCAATCCAAAACGGCCCTGCCCATATAAGGGAGCGGCGGCCATTAATCTCTCTTGTTCCTGCGCTGCTGATGAGGACGGATCTGCGCAGCTGTCATCAGCACTTGCTAGGCCTAAGCCCTGCGGCCACGGCCATCTCTCAAAAACTGTGAGTTACTTCAATCCCTGTTAACTCCGCAAAGATCACTGGACCTAAATAATCCCCTAAATCCAGCGCATCTCTGGAAGAAACCCTAATTCTAATGATTTCTGGATAATTCAGTGGTCCTCAGCATCTGTCAATCACTGCCGTGCTGAATAGAGACTTTGTTAATAAGACTGTTGCTGTTATTGGATGTACCGCAAATACCTCAGTAAAGTTTCACGCAAGTTCAAGTTCATCTTTGCTGTGGACATTCAGTTATTTATGCATGCACCTATCGTTTCTGGGAAGGGTGGCGATAGGCCGAAAATTTACCTCAGCGTATTAACCCTCACCCTGGCGTCACAAGTGGCAAGGGTTAAATTAACGCCTCATATACCAACACAGCAACACCCCATCTACACAACACCCCAAGGCACTTACCACATGGGCTTCTAGTACGGCCCCCCTTTATAAGCAGGGCCGGCGTTAGATAAGGGCAAACCAGGCAATTGCCTAGGGCCCCCATCCCCCAGGGGGCCCCCTGCCGGCTGCTCAGCATAAGCATGCACACGGGATGTGCCGGGTGTGCCTTGGCCGCGGCTGCCGCTGAGCATCCCGCAGGAGGCCCCCGTCACATTCTGGACATCCCTGTGTCCCGAAATATCTTTTCGGGACACAAGAATGTCTCTGTTACCTTTCTGTGGCGGCCCCCGCGTTAACTTTAAAAACGCAGGGGCCGCCGGGAGGTAGCGCACGCAGGGACCTCACTGACGTCACCCGTGTGTGTGCCCATAGCAATGGAGGAGCGGAGCATCGAGGAGGACGCACGCCGGCCGGTATGGTAAGTCACAAGCACCAGCTGGCAGTCCGTCAACTTCGGTGTTCCGACCACCTCCGGTCCCGGGACCTACTGCTATGGTCTATAGGCCATAGCAGTAGATTGTGACCCCGGATCGGAGGACCGGTGGTTGGAATACTGAAGTGGGGCAGTACACAGACATACAGCCTCCAGCCATACACTGTATATGGCTGAAGGCTGTATGTCTGTGGGGGAACTATAGTGCACCTAATGATGGGAACTATACTGTACCTAATGTTCAGGGCCAGATTAAGGCTGCCTAGAAGACTGAGCACTTCATTATGATGCCCCCCCCCCCCCTCCTGTTCTTCTTCATCTGGTCTAGACGCCATGTCTTCTTCCAGCTTCTTCTTCCTCTGTAAAGTTCGACACCAGGACATCATTGGTTCCTCACTTTGCCAGCCAATCCTCATCCTCTGCATAAAGACAACAATCATTATAACCCTACAAGAGACTGTGCTTCCTAAATATAATACTGCCAAACATCATGCCCTCTAAAAATAATACTACCACCCACTGTGTCTTCCGTAGTGTGCACAGAGCAACAGCATCCCATTGAAACAAGCGAAATTCTGCTGGTGGAAGTTCGTAGTGTGGACAAGCCCTAATTCCCCCCAGACCCCTCTGCCCCCCAGACCCCTAAGGGGTAATTACAGTATTTATCTGCGTATAACACGCACTGGCATATAACACGTATCCTCATTTTCACAGGAAAATTTGAGGGAAAAAAATAAGCTCTGAACTATATGCTTCATCATCCCCCAAACTCTGATTCCCCTTGATCCTCAGTTTGCCCCCCCCCTCCTTCCTCCCCCTTTTATCAGCCCCTGTGCCATATTTACCCCTCCCCCCCCCCCCCCCGCTTCCTTTCCCGTGTTTTCCCCTGCTCATCTTTCCCCCCTGCTCATCATTTCCCCCCGCTCATCATTCCCCCCCTGCTCATCATTCCCCCCCCCCTGCTCATCATCCCCCCCTTCTCATCATTCCCCCCTGCTCATCATTCCCCCCCCTGCTCATCATTCCCCCCCGCTCATCATTCCCCCCGCTCATCATTCCCCCCCGCTCATCATTCCCCCCCGCTCATCATTCCCCCCCCTGCTCATCATTCCCCCCCCGCTCATCATTCCCCCCCCCCTGCTCATCATTCCCCCCCCTGCTCATCATTCCCCCCCTGCTCATCATTCCCCCCCTGCTCATCATTCCCCCCTGCTCATCATTCCCCCCTGCTCATCATCCCCCCCTGCTCATCATTCTCCCCCCCCTGCTCATCATTCCCCCCCTGCTCATCATTCCCCCCCTGCTCATCATTACCCCCCTGCTCATCATTACTCCCCCTGCTCATCATTACCCTCCCCTGCTCATCATTCCTCCCGCTCATCAATCCCACCCCTGCTCAACATTTCATCATTACCCCCCTGCCAATCATTCCCCTCATGCTCATCATTACCCCCTCTGCCTCATCATCTCCCCCCCCCCACTCATCATGCCCCCCCACTCATCATCCTCCCCCACTCATAATCCTCCCCTGCTCATTGCTCCCCCCCTCCCTCCTCCTGCTTTTTTTATTTTTCATATTTCCTTACCTGAGCCTGCCGACGCACTCGTCACAGCCCACAAGACCCGACACATTACATGAGCCTGCCGAGCGCGGCCAGGTAAGGAACTAAGAAAAATAGAAAAAGCAGGAGGAGTCCGGGCCCACAGGAGCCGCCGCTGGTCACTGTTTTAAAGTGGCCGCGGCTGGGCTACGTACTGATCTTTAACAAGCAGCCGCCCCATCCACTACTGAGCAGCCCGCAGGGATGTCCCGAATGTGATGGGGCCCCCTGTGGGCGCGGGGCCCGGAGCAGGTGCTCCAGGAGCGCCAATGATGATCCGGCCCTGCTAATGTGGGGAGCGAATAGCTCCCCACATTAGGTGCAGTATAATTCCCCACATTACGTGCAGTATAGTTGTCCACATTAGGTGCAGTATAGCTCAGAGCTATACTGCACCTAATGTGGGGGAACTATACTGCACCTAATGTGGGGAGAACTATACTACACCTAATGTGGGGGAAATATACTGCACTTAATGTGGGGGAACTATACTGCACCTAATGTGGGGAGAACTATACTGCACCTAATGTGTGGAACTATACTGCACCTAATGTGGGGAAAATATACTGCACCTAATGTGGGGGAACTATACTGCAATTAATGTGGGGAAACTGTACTGCACCTAATGTGGGGGAACTATACTGCACTTAATATGGGGGAACTGTACTGCACCTAATGTGGGGGAACTATACTGCTCCTAATGTGGGGGAACTATACTGCACATAATGTGGGGAAACTGTACTGCACCTAATGTGGGGGAACTATACTGCACTTAATATGGGGGAACTGTACTGCACTTAATGTGGGGAAACTGTACTGCACCTAATGTGGGGGAACTATACTGCTCCTAATGTGGGGGAACTATACTGCACCTAATGTGGGGGGAACTGTACTGCATCTAATGTGGGGGGAACTGTACTGGACCTAATGTGGGGGAACTATACAGCCCTAACTAATGTGGGGGAACTGTACTGCCAACCTAATGTGGGGGAACTACACTGCCAACCTAATGTGGGGAACTATACTGCACCTAATGTGGGGAACTATACTGCACCTAATGTGGGGGAACTGTACTGCACTTAATGTGGGGAAACTGTACTGCACCTAATGTGGGGGAATAATACTGCACCTAATGTGGGGGAACTATACTGCACCTACTGTGGGGAGCTATACTGCACCTAATGTGGAGAACTATACTGCACCTAATGTGGGGGAACTGTACTGCACCTAATATGCGTGAACTGTACTGCACCTAATGTGGGGGGAACTGTACTGGACCTAATGTGGGGGAACTATACTGCACTTAATGTGGGGAAACTGTAGTGCACCTAATGTGGGGGAACTATACTGCACTTAATATGGGGGAACTGTACTGCACTTAATGTGGGGAAACTGTACTGCACCTAATGTGGGGGAACTATACTGCTTCTTATGTGGGGGAACTATACTGCACCTAATGTGGGGGAAACTGTACTGCATCTAATGTGGGAGGAACTGTACTGGACCTAATGTGGGGGAACCATACAGCCAACCTAATGTGGGGGAACTGTACTGCCAACCTAATGTGGGGGAACTACACTGCCAACCTAATGTGGGGAACTATACTGCACCTAATGTGGGGAACTAAACTGCACCTAATGTGGGGGAACTGTACTGCACTTAATGTGGGGAAACTGTACTGCACCTCATGTGGGGGAACTATACTGCACCTAATGTCGGGGAACTATACTGCACCTACTGTGGGGAGCTATACTGCACCTAATGTGGAGAACTATACTGCAGTTAATGTGGGGGAACTGTACTGCACCTAATGTGGGGAACCTAATGTGGGGGGAACTGTACTGCACTTAATGTGGGGGAATTATACTGCACCTAATGGGGGGAACTGTACTGCACCTAATGTGGGGGAACTGTACTGCACCTACTGTGGGGGGAATTGTACTGCACCTAATGTGGGGGGAACTGTACTGGACCTAATGTGGGGGAACTATACAGCCAACCTAATGTGGGGGAACTGTACTCCACCTAATGTGGGGGAACTGTACTGCCAACCTAATGTGGGGAAACTATACTGCCAACCTAATGTGGGGGAACTACACTGCCAACCTAATGTGGGGGAACTGTACTGCACCTCATGTGGGGAAACTGTACTGCACCTCATGTGGGGGAACTATACTGCACCTAATGTGGGGGAACTATACTGCACCTACTGTGGGGAGCTATACTGCACCTAATGTGGAGAACTATACTGCAGCTAATGTGGGGGAACTGTACTGAACCTAATGTGGGGATCCTAATGTGGGGGGAACTGTACAGCACTTAATGTGGGGGAATTATACTGCACGTAATGTGGGGGAACTGTACTGCACCTAATGGGGGGGAACTGTACTGCACCTAATGTGGGGGAACTGTACTGTACCTAATGGGGGGGGAACTGTACCGCACCTAATGTGGGGGGAACTGTACTGGACCTAATGTGGGGGAACTATACAGCCAACCTAATGTGGCGGAACTGTACTGCACCTAATGTGGGGGAACTGTACTGCCAACCTAATGTGGGGAAACTATACTGCCAACCTAATGTGGGGGAACTACACTGCCAACCTAATGTGGGGGAACTATACAAAAATATAAAATTGTACTATTCCGACCCCTATAACTCTTTTATTTTTCTGTATATGGGATTTGTAGTTTTTATCGGTACCATTTTTGTTTTGATGGGACTTTTCAATTGTGTTTAAGATATTTTTTATGATATTTGAAGTGACCAAAAAAGTGCAAATCTGGTTAGTGCACTATTACGACTTTTGGGGCCCCTCTTTTGATTTTGCCCAGGGCCACGCTAAGCCTAAAACCGTCCCTGTTTATAAGGAAGGGAGGTGCTGGAATCTGCCTCTTTTGGCTCTTTTTGCTCCTCTACCATCACTCTTGCTGAGGAACAGTGGAGACCAGATGTCTCAGTGCTAGTGTCCAGCTACCTGGAAGGCCTCAAATCTACAGTCACTTCCAGTAAGTCAAGTCTATGTCTGCTGTCACTACCTACAGTCCAGTCAAGCCTAAAGTCAATTATCTAAAGTCTATTACAGGTACAACTAGTCCCAGCAAGCTGTGAGGTCCTTCTGTGTTCCGGGCCACCTCTCTGGGATTTTGGCCGAGTTGTAGAGACTATAACAACTGTCTGACCTCCGTAAAGCCTCTGTTAAACCATAACCTGGTTGTGGACTCTCATTTCACTGAATAGCCATTGGGATAGCTGAGATATCGTTTGTGTTGTTCCCGATACCCAAAAACCACTCTGGCGTCACAAACATTACGGGTTAATCACACCTCACCCATCGGGTTAATACCATCTGCCCCATCCACCTACACCGCTACACCCCGTGGTCCCACCATTCACCGTGGCTCACCACAGTGGCACAATAAATAGGGGCATAGCGGCACAGTACATGGGGGCTTAATGGCAGAGTTCACGGGGGGGGGGGGTATAGTGGCACAATATATAGGGGCATAGTGGAACAGTACATGGGGTATAGTGGCACAGTACATAGCATAGGGACATACTGGTACAGTTCATAGGGGCACCATGGCACGGCTTATGGGGGCATAGTGACACCGTTTATGGGGGCACAATTCATGGAGGGACAGTGGCACAGCTTATGGGGGCATAGTGGCACAGTTTATGGGAACATAGTGGGAAAGTTTATGGGGGCATAGTGGTTCAGTACATAGGGACATAATGGCACAGTTCATTGGGGGACAGTGGCACAGCTTATGGGGGCATAGTGGCACTATACACGGGGACATAGAGGCACACTTCATGAGGGCATAGTGGTGCATTTCATGAGGGCATAGTGGCACAGTACATGGGGGCATAGTGGTACAGTTCATGGGAGCACAATGGCCCATCTCATGGGGGCATAATGGCACAGTTAATGAGGACATTGTGGCACAGTTCATGGGGACATAATGGCACAGTACATAGGGGCAAAATGGCTGATCTCATGGGGGCATAACGGCACAGTTAATGGGGACATTGCGGCAAAGTTCATGGGGACATCGTGGCACAGTTCATTGGAGCATAGTGGCACAGTACATGGGGGCATAGTGGCTTATTACATGGGGACATAGTGGCACAGTTCATTGGAGCATAGTGGCACAGTACATGGGGGCATAGTGGCTTAATACATGGGGACATAGTGGCACAGTTCATTGGAGCATAGTGGCACAGTACATGGGGGAATAGTGGCACTGTACATGGGGGCATAGTGGCACAGTTAATGTGGGGACATAGTGGTACAGTTCATAGTAGGGCAAAATTGGCATGGGGCATAGTGGCATCATTCTTTGTGGGGGCACACATTCATTGTTTTAAGGGACACAGAGGTACAATTATTCGCTACAGGGCACATTGTTTGGCAATATTATATTGGGGGCACAGTGTGGTGCAGTATTAAACCGTGGGAACAGTGTGTGGCAGAAATATACCAGGAGGAACATGTGCACCACTAATGCATTTAGGGGCACAGTGGGTGGCAGTATTATACCAGCGGCACAGTGTGTGGCAGTATTATACCAGGGGCACAGCATGTGGCAGTATTATACCGGGGCACAGCGTGTGGCAATATTATGCCTGGGGCACAGCGTGTGGCAGTATTATACCTGAAGCACAGTGTGTGGCAGTATTATAACAGGGGCACAGTGTGTGGCAGTATTATACCTGGGGCACAGTGTGTGTGGCAGTATGATACCAGGGGCACCGTGTGTGGCAGTATTATACCTGTGGTACAATGTGTGGCAGTATTATACCAGAGGCACAGTGTGTGGCAGTATTATACCAGGAGCACAGTGTGTCTTAGTGTTATACCAGAGGAACAGTGTGTGGCCGTATTATACCAGGGGCACAGTGTGTGACAATATTATACCAGAGGAACAGTGTGTGGCCGTATTATACAAGGGGCACAACGTGTGTCGGTATTATACCAGGGGCACAGTGTGTGGCAGTATTATACCAAAGGCACAGCGTGTGGCAGTATTATGCCTGGGGCACAGCGATTGGCAGTATTATACCAGAGGCACAGTATGTGGCAGTATTATACCTGGGGCACAGTGTGTGGCAGTATTATACCAGATGCACAGTGTGTGGCAGTATTATACCAGGGCACAGCGTGTTGCAATATTATACCTGGGGCACAGCGCGTGTTAGTATTATACCTGGGGCAACGTGTGTGGCAGTATTATACCAGAGGCACAGTGTGTGGTAGTATTATACCTGGGGTACAATGTGTGGCAGTATTATACCAGGGGCACAGTGTGTGGCAGTATCATACCAGGGGCACAGTGTGTAGTAGTGTTATACCAGAGGAACAGTGTTTGGCCGTATTATACCAGGGGAACAGTGTGTGACAATATTATACCAGGTGCACAGTGTGTGGCAGCATTAAACCAGAGGCACAGTGTGTGGCAGTATTATACCTGGGGCACAGCGACTGGCAGTATTATTCCAGAGGCACAGAGAGTGGCAGTATTATACCAGGCGCACAGCGTGTTGCAATATTATACCTGGGGCACAGTGTGTGGCAGTATTATACCAGCGGCACAGTTTGTGGCACTATTATACCTGGGGCACAGTGTGTGGCAGCATTATACCTGGGGCACAGTGTGTGGCAGCATTATACCTGGGGTACAGTGTGTGGCAGTATTATACCTGGGGCACAGTGTGTGGCAGTATTATACCTGGGGCACAGTGTGTATCAGTAATATACCAGAGGCACAGCATTTGGCAATATTATACCTGGGGCACAGCGAATGGCAGTATTATACCAGGGGCACAGCGTGTGGCAATATTATACCCTGGGCACAGCGTGTGGCCGTATTATACCAGGGGCACAGTGTGTGGCAGTATTATACCAGGGGCACAGTGTGTGGCAGTATTATACCTGGGGCACAGTGTGTGGCAATATTATACCTGGGGCACAGTGTGTGGCAGTTTTATACATGGGGCACAGTGTGTGGCAGTATTATACCTGGGGCACAGTGTGTGGCAGTATTATACCTGGGGCACAGTGTGTGGCAGTATTACATCAGGGGCACAGTGTGTGGCAGTTTTATACCAGGGGCAAAGTGTGTGGCAGTATTACATCAGGGGCACAGTGTGTGGCAGTATTATACCAGCGGCATAGTGTGTTGACTACTCTGGTTTGATAAATATGGTGACTGTCATGGTGCAAAATTAGTTATATAAGTGCCCAATGTGTCCTTTCACATTGTATCAAGAGGATCCTCTAGGTGTGACTTATAGGTTGGTGGCACTGTATGTAAGGTGCTTTCTTGCTTGCACTGTATATGGAGGACTCTCTTAGTGACACTGTATATAGTTGATTCCCTTACTGACACTGTATATGGAGGACTCTCTTAGTGACACTGTATATAGTTGACTCCCTCAGTGACACACTATATGGATGACTCCCATAGTGACACTGTATATGGAGGACTCTCTTAGTGGCACTGTATATGGAGGACTCTCTTAGTGACACTGTATATAGTTGACTCCCTCAGTGACACAGTATATGGATGACTCCCATAGTGACGCTGCATATGGATGACTCTCTTAGTGGCACTGCATATGGATGACTCCCTTAGTGACACTGTATGTGGAAGATTCTCTAAGGGGTTCTGAATATGTTCACATTAGAAGACACAGTAATTTTGATGGTTCCATTACACTCTAGGTGGCGGTGACCGGTGACTGCTGCTGGTGTAGAACACGGAAACATTAAAAGATACAACCTTAAAGGGTTTATCCCAGTATTAATAGTTATCTGGAACTTCCTGCTGCCATTGTTCCTGGGATAGTGTTTTCCAACCAGGGTGCCTTCAGCCAATGCAAAACTACAACTTCTAGCATGTCCGAATAGCCGAAGGCTGTCCGGGCATGCTGGTAGTTGTAGTTTTGCAAAAGATAGAGGCATCCTGGTTGGGAAACACTGGCCTGGGGTAACAATGAAGCATCACACGTCCACAAATAAATCATAAAATACCCCTTTAATTTCTATGGATGTAGAAGGTCCTGAAGGTGTCATGTGTTGGTGTCTCAGGACCAGGGCCGGATTAACGTAGGGGCGGATGGAGCTGCCGCTCCAGGCCCCTACATGAAAATAGGCCCAGTGGCCTGCACAGACGGCCCGCATAGGCCGCCCGGCACCCACGATAAATATGATAACAGAAAAAGAGGGCCGGCCCTGCTTCTTACTTAGGGCCCTGGGTCACTGCAGGCCGCTGCAGCACTGTTTTCTTTTTATAAATAGTTAGCCTCCGGCCCTTTAAGGTGAGTGCAGGGGCCGTGGCTGCAATGCATCTCTGGGAAGAGAGCAGAGGGAAGCTCCCCCCACACTCCTCTGTGTGCAGGCTGCAGCCCTATTGGAGCAGGCAGGTGCTTTGCTTCCTGTTCCATTGCTGACTACATCACCTGCCCGCGCCGAAGGGGAACAGGAAGACTTCCCATGCCCACCGCTGCGGCCCCCTATACAACAGGTAATTTTCTGGGAGGAAAAGGTTGAGGGGCAAATTGCTGTTTGGGGGGGTCAGTGGGAGTTAAATGGGCAATTTCTTAATGTTTCCTGACCAGGGTGCCTCCAGCTGTTTTAAAAATACAACTCCCAGCATGCCTTTGGCTGTCCAGACATGCTGGGAGTTGTAGTTTTGCAACACTTTATCTATCTCATATCTATCTATCTCATATCTATCTATCTCATATCTATCTCCTATCTATCTATCTCATTTCTATCTTATATCTCAGTGTTTGCTGACCATGGTGCCTCCAGCTGTTGCAAAACTATAACTCCCAGCATGCCTTTGGCTTTCCAGACATGCTGGGAGTTGTAGTTTTGCAACACTTTATCTATCTATCTCCTATCTATCTTATCTATCTATCTATCTATCTATCTCATATCTATCTATCTATCTATCTCATATCTATCTATATCTCATATCTATCTATCTATCTATCTCCTATCTATCTATCTATCTATCTCAGTGTTTGCTGACCATGGTGCCTCCAGCTGTTGCAAAACTATAACTCCCAGCATGCGTTCGGCTGTCCAGGCATGCTGAAAGTTATAGTTTAGCAACAGCTGGAGGCACCCGGGTTAGGAAACACTGATCTATCTATGTATCTAATATCTATATTATATCTGTGTTTCCAATATACCAGTGTACCCAGTATACCAGTGTACCCAATATACCAGTGTACCCAGTGATACAGTGTACCCAGTATACTAGTGTACCCAATATACCAGTGTACCCAGTGATACAATGTACCCAATATACCAGTGTACCCAGTGATACAGTTTACTCTCCCCAGGGCACCGGCTTCTCTTCTACCCCACATAGTGGATAGTCCTGATGGGCAGGGGCATATACTGTCACTGGGGTCCGGGTATATATACTGTCACTGGGGTCCGGGTATATATACTGTCACTGGGGTCCGGGTATATATACTGTCAATGGGGTCCGGGTATATATACTGTCACTGGGGTCCGGGTATATATACTGTCACTGGGGTCCGGGTATATATACTGTCACTGGGGTCCGGGTATATATACTGTCACTGGGGTCCGGGTATATATACTGTCACTGGGGTCCGGGTATATATACTGTCACTGGGGTCCGGGTATATATACTGTCACTGGGGTCCGGGTATATATACTGTCACTGGGGTCCGGGTATATATACTGTCACTGGGGTCCGGGTATATATACTGTCACTGGGGTCCGGGTATATATACTGTCACTGGGGTCCGTGTATATATACTGTCACTGGTGTCCGGGCATATTCCTCTTTCCTTCCTCATTAAACTAAAGGGCTCTTGTTTTTCTTGTCCTGTGTTTTCAAATATTTTTTTTTATAGATAATTTGGAAGTTAGTAGGCAGAGGGGGGCCTTGAGTTGTGTAAGGGGCCCCAACATTTGTGATGGCAGCCCTGGTCTTGTATATAATCACTTATATGGTATACAGACCATGTGTACAGCTAGTAACTTTTGCTATATGGGCACTGTGTGGGGGAATACTGGTCTGTGTATAGTGGTTTTATTCAGTACAGGATGGCGGTATTATCAAGTTATTGTGTGATGTATATATTTCCTCCTTGTATACTGGTATTATTGTGTGATGTATATATTTCCTCCTTGTATACTGGTATTCTTGTGTGATGTATATATTTCCTCCTTGTATACTGGTATTTTTGGTCATGGAAAATTATCTTACCTATGTTAACTTGTTATATATTTTCTTTTCTTTTTATTTTGTGTGTAGGTTGGGGCATTAGGAGGCATTTGGATGGGATAGGGGCGTGGCAGAGGTGTGGCCATGGGCGGAGCCTCACAGGGGCCCCTTACTTTATTTGGTCCCAGGGCCCTGCGTGTTGTCATTCGGCCCCTGCCTGGGTGGTCACATGGGCTGGGTAACCTCCTGACTAGCGTGACTCACGTCATGGTATCGTAGGACGCTCCTCCCCCCTGTCAGAGGATGGTATGTGCTGCTTTCCTGCCTGGCCCACGCCCGTCAAAAAATGTTACTGTGTGACAGCGGCTGAGGTCCCGCCGGCGGTCATTGTTCTCTGCTTCTGAAGTCCCCCAAAAAGGTACCACCACCAGTCATGAACTGACTTGCAATTCAGGTACATAGAAAAGCTTGGTGACAATTTCTCACCTAGCTTTTCCATGCTCCTGAATGGCAAGCCTGCCTATAAAAGCTCAGTTTTTATAGGCAGACATGCCATTCAGGAGCATGGAAAACTAGGTGAGAAATTGTCACCTAGCTTTTCTGTGTACCTGAATGGCAATGGTGCTTATCATAGCTCAGCTATTATAGATAGATTTACCTATAACCTTTCTGTCATATCTGTCTATTCTATGGTAAGCAGATATGCCATTCAGGAGCCCAGAAAAGCTAGGTGACAATTTCTCACCTAGCTTTTTCATTCTCCTGAATGGCATATCTGCTTTTAATAGCTCAGCTATTTTAGACAGATTTGACTAAAGGCTATAGGTAAATCCTATAATAACTGAGCTATTATAAGCAGATATGCCATTCAGAAGCATGAAAAATCTAAGCGAGAGATTGTCACCCAGCTTTTATGTGCTCCTTAGTGCCATTTCTGCTTATATTTTAAGCTAATATAGACAGATTTGCCTATAATTTATAGTAGGTTATCCTTATAGGCTATAAGCAGCAATGGCATTCAGGAGCACAGAAAAGCTAGGTGATAAGTTCTCACCTAGCTTTTTTATGCTCCTGAATGGCATATCTGCTTATATTAGCACAGCTATTATAGACAGATTGGCCTAGAAGTTATAGGCAGGTGTGCTTGACCCCTTCCTGCGAAAAAAAATTAATAATAAAATTAAATGAACCCTTTCCCTGATAAAAGTTGAATGACCTCCCTTTTCTAATTTTTCAAAGAAACATTTTTTATCCAAAAAAAAAAGTGATATAGCTGCTTATAATGTTGAGTAATCTGCATGGTCAATGGCCCAATTTGGGTATCATTGTAATCGTATGGACCTACAAAATAAAGCTAATGGGAGAGACTTATCAAAACCTGTGTAGAGTAGTGATGCAGTTGCCCATAGCAACCAATCAGATCGCTTCTTTCATTTTTTTTAAAAGCCTCTGAAAAATGCGATCTGATTGGTTGCTATGGGCAACTGCACCACTCTTCCTCACAGGTTTTGATAAATCTCCCCCAATGTGGGACTGTTTGCAAAAAGTGCACTGTGTAGAAAGACCCCAAAATTGCATTTTTATTCAAGTTTGTCCCACAAATATTTGTTTGTTTGTCATTGCAAAGTATAATTGGTGACGCAAAAAAACAAGCCCTTATATGAGTCTGTAGGTAGAAAAATAAGAGTTATGTCTAGAGATGAGCGAATCGGAGCTGACGATCCAGAATTCATTACGAATTTCAGAAAATATACGATTCGCAACAAATGTGAATATCGCTGTGATTCTATTGCGCAAATCACTTCATTAAACTCCATTTACTGCGGTGCAGGCTCCAGGGCATCTAAAATGGCAGATCCACATGTCAGTATATGGGGCAAGGAATGCTGGGAAGGCGGGAAGGGAGGTAGACATGATGACCCTGAATCACATGCAGGATGTAGCCAGTCACCCCTGTGATGTCACAGCCCTATATAATCGGCAGCCATCTTGCGGACAGTCACTTCATTATATTACACTGCAGAAGGATCATAGGACGCAGAGCCTGTGTGTGTTACAGCAGAGAAAAGCGCAGTCCTCCTAACATCCTCCTAGTAACATCAGATAAAAGAAGCCATCTGATTGGTTGCTGTGGGCAACTCAGCAACTTTTGGACACCAACATATATTCATCTATCCTGGTAATTTAATGTGCATAACGTGACGGATGCGCTTTATTTGTGTTAAACAAAATTGCTTTGTGTTGCTTTTTCATTTTATATATTTCGATAAAAATGCCCATCAAAATCTTCAGCACCAGGCCCATGATCCTCTTAATCCGGCCCTGCTCAGGACGTTCGTCCATGTAGGGTAGATTCAGTGTGTGAACACCGCCCAATACACATGGGGTCCAGGTGAATCTGATCACAATTATGTTACACACTAAAGCAGTATGGCGACATATACTGTAACATAGCGCAGAGGGTGCCCTCCATTTCAATGCATTCACTTATAATAACTAGGGTTGCCACTAATTTTGTAATTTTTATATATGCGTGACATCACAGGACGCTATATAAGAGATACAATACATATGCCAGGGGAATTTTTTTTTAAATCAAGCCTGGGAATTTTTTTTTAAATCAAGCCTAAATAAAGAAAATTAGAATTTTTTTTCTGGTATACAAAGTGATCAAAAATACACAATTCTGGACTCTGGTATCTTGTTTTTTTTTACTTTACGCCATTGACCGTGCTGCTTAATTAACGTTATCAGGATATGGAGATTTATCAAAACCTGTTCAGAAGAAAATGTGCTGAGTTGCCCATAGCAACCAATCAGATTGCTTCTTTCATTTCTGAAAAGGCCTGTGAAAAATTAAAGAGGCGATCTGATTGGTTGCTATGGGCAACTTAGCAACTTTTCCTTTAGGCAGGTTTTGATAAATCTCCCCTTATATGTTGTTACGCCGAGCGCTCCGGGTCCCTGCTCCTCCCCGAAGCGCTCGCGGCATTTCTCTCCCTGCAGCGCCCCGGTCAGACCCGCTGACCGGGAGCGCTGCACTGACATTGCCGGCGGGGATGCGATTCGCATAGCGGGACGCGCCCGCTCACGAATCGCATCCCAAGTCACTCACCTGTCCCGGTCCCCCGCTGTCATGCTCTGGCGTGCGCGGCTCCGCTCTCTACAGCTCTCTGAGATTTAAAGGGCCAGTGCACCAATGATGGTGCCTGGCCCAATCACCCTAATTAGTTTCCACCTGCTCCCTGGCTATATTACCTCACTTCCCCTGCACTTCCTTGCCGGATCTTGTTGCCTTGTGCCTAGAGAAAGCTACTCTGTGTTTACCACTACTGTGTTCCTGACCTTCTGCTATCACCATTGACTACGAACCTTGCCGCCTGCCCCGACCTTCTGCTACGTCTGACCTTGCTCTTGTCTACTCCCTTGTACCGCGCTTATCTCAGCAGTCAGAGAGGTTGAGCCGTTGCCAGTGGATACGACCTGGTTGCTACCGCCGCTGCAAGACCATCCCGCTTTGCGGCGGGCTCTGGTGAATACCAGTAGCAACTTAGAACCGGTCCACCGACGCGGTCCACGCCAATCCCTCTCTGGCACAGAGGATCCACCTCCAGCCTGCCGAAGCGTGACAGTAGATCCGGCCATGGATCCCGCTGAGGTCCCCCTGCCAGTTGTCGCTGACCTCACCACGGTGGTCGCCCAGCAATCCCGACAGATCGCCCATCTAAGTCACCAGCTGTCGCAAGTGTCCACCATGGTACAGCAACTTCAGTCGCAGCTACAGCAGCTGCAACAGCAGCCACCATCTCCTGCACCTCCTAACCTCCGCTTGTCCCTGCCGGACAAATTTGATGGGGACTCTAGACTCTGCCGTGGTTTCCTGTCACAATGTTCCCTACATTTGGAGATGTTGTCGGACCAATTTCCTACAGAACGGTCGAAGGTGGCTTTCGTGGTTAGTCTCCTGTCTGGGAAGGCTTTGTCTTGGGCCACACTGCTCTGGGACTGCGATGATCCTGTCACCGCCACTGTACACTCCTTCTTCTCTGAGGTTCGTAGTGTCTTCGAGGAACCAGCCCGAGCTTCTTCTGCCGAGACTGCCCTGCTGAACCTGGTCCAGGGTAATTCTTCAGTAGGCGAGTACGCCATCCGATTTCGTACTCTCGCTTCCAAATTATCTTGGAACAACGAGGCTCTCTGCGCAACCTTTAAAAAAGGCCTATCCAGTAACATCAAAGATGTGCTGGCCGCACAAGAGATTCCTGCCAACCTGCATGAACTTATCCATTTGGCCACCCGCATTGACATGCGTTTTTCTGAAAGACACCAGGAACTCCGCCAGGAAAAAGACCTTAATCCCGGGGCACCTCTCTCACGGTATCCCTTGCAATCTACCCCTGTGCCTCCCGCCGAGGAGCCTATGCTTGTGGATCGGTCTCGCCTGACTCTTGAAGATAGGTCTCGCCGTAGGGATAAAAATCTATGTCTGTACTGCGCTAGTACCGAACATTTCTTGGTGGATTGCCCTATTCGTCCTCCACGTCTGGAAAATGCACGCACGCAACCAGCTCACGTGGGTCTGGCGTCTCTGGGTACGGAGTCTGCTTCTCCATGTCTCACTGTGCCCGTACGGATTTCTCCTTCTGCCAACTCCTCCTTCTCTGCCGTGGCCGTCTTGGACTCTGGTTCTTCTGGAAATTTTATTCTGGCCTCTTTGCTTGATAGGTACTGCATCCCGGTGACCCGTCTCATCAAGCCGCTCTACATTTCTTCGGTCAACGGAGTCAAGTTGCACTGCACTGTGCGTTACCGCACAGAGCCCCTGCTTATGAACATTGGACCGCATCTCGAGAAAATTGAATTTTTGGTTTTGCCCAACTGCACCTCTGAAGTCCTCCTCGGTCTGCCATGGCTCCAGCATCATTCTCCCACCCTTGACTGGACCACCGGGGAGATCAAGAATTGGGGTCCTGCTTGCCTCAAGAAATGCCTCACTTCTGCTCCCAGCCCCGTCTGTG
This sequence comes from Hyla sarda, assembly GCF_029499605.1. NCBI lineage: Eukaryota > Metazoa > Chordata > Amphibia > Anura > Hylidae > Hyla > Hyla sarda. The sequence goes on along the minus strand of NC_079199.1, from coordinate 40,065,050 downwards.
GAGCCTCAGTGTCTCCTCCTGTGCCTGATCTCCCCAAGGCCTATCAGGACTGTGCCGTGCCTCCTCATAGCCCCCATCCTGGTGACACTCTGCCCCCTCCCCATTCTCACTCCTTCTGAACTGTCTGCCGTTATTGAGCATACCCAGGACTTCACTGTCCCCCAGAAGGAGACTCTACAATCGCTCCCAATGTCCTCGTCCTATGTGGAGCGACATCCCGACAAAAAGAGGGGGAGACCTAAGGGGGGGGGGTACTGTTACGCCGAGCGCTCCGGGTCCCTGCTCCTCCCCGAAGCGCTCGCGGCGTTTCTCTCCCTGCAGCGCCCCGGGAGTGCTGCACTGACATTGCCGGCGGGGATGCGATTCGCATAGCAGGACGCGCCCGCTCGCGAATCGCATCCCAAGTCACTCACCTGTCCCGGTTCCCGGCTGTCATGCTCTGGCGCGCGCGGCTCCGCTCTCTAGGGCTCGCGCGCCAGCTCTCTGAGATTTAAAGGGCCAGTGAACCAATGATGGTGCCTGGCCCAATCACCCTAATTAGTTTCCACCTGCTCCCTGGCTATATGACCTCACTTCCCCTGCACTTCCTTGCCGGATCTTGTTGCCTTGTGCCTAGAGAAAGCTACTCTGTGTTTACCACTTCTGTGTTCCTGACCTTCTGCTATCACCATTGACTACGAACCTTGCCGCCTGCCCCGACCTTCTGCTACGTCTGACCTTGCTCTTGTCTACTCCCTTGTACCGTGCTTATCTCAGCAGTCAGAGAGGTTGAGCCGTTGCCAGTGGATACGACCTGGTTGCTACCGCCACTGCAAGACCATCCCGCTTTGCGGCGGGCTCTGGTGAATACCAGTAGCAACTTAGAACCGGTCCACCGACACGGTCCACGCCAATGCCTCTCTGGCACAGAGGATCCACCTCCAGCCTGCCGAAGCGTGACATATGTTAATAGTTTGTGATAACAAACAGTGTGTGATAACACATGTTTTGTCTACATTAATTTATCTATAAAATGGGAAAAGGGCATGATTCCAACTAATATTAGAGAGGATTATACACATTTATTACCTGTACCTTCTCAATCTGACCCACCTTCTGATCCCCCCCTGTGCCAGGTGTCATGTCCGTAAATTTTTTTTTTTGTATTTTTCTGTTTAGGTGTGTATTCACACACTAGTTTGTTCAGAGCAGTTTGCTATTCCACTTGGAAAGGGAATAGTTAATGCTCTGAGCGAATGAGAACTCGGGTGGAGTTATTTAGCCAGAGTTCTGCATTCTGGTGCTGGTTATTTAGTGCAATACTACTATGTCTGTTTGTGCTATATTCTGACTATGTCTGCTTGAGCATTTACCTTGTATGTATCTTCAAGAATAACTCAAAAAGAGGCAAAAACAGTCTTATGAGGCGCTGCTTAGGAGATCAAAAAACGGAAAGACTCAAGCCAGCACATGACAAGTGATTTTTATTTGCAAAATGGACAACGCATTTTGGCACTTACAGAGTGGCTTCCTCAGGTCCAAACATATAACAGCACTCTTCAAATGCTGATGGGTTCAAGAGATGCTGGTAAGGATCCTGTGTGATGCGGTGCTGGCGTGGTCTGACCACACCAGCGCTGCATCACACAGGATCCTTACCAGCATCTCTTGTACCCATCAGCATTTGAAGAGTGCTGTTATACGTTTGGACCTGAGGAAGGCACTCTGTATGTGCTGAAATGCGTTGTCCTTTTTGCAAAAAAAAAAATCACTTGTCCAGTGCTGGCTTGAGTCTCTCTGTTTTATGATCTCCTAAGCAGCGCCTCATAAAACAGTTTTTGCCTCTTTTTGAGTTATTTGTGTCGTAAAACTGTCTCTTCCTGCTAAGAGTCCAGTCCTGGTCTGAGTGCAGCAGCTTCTTAAATACCTCTACCCACCAATCCTCCTCAGAGATTTGCACCAACGGGTGAGTAATATCACCTAGGTGTGGTGGAGGGACCCACAGATCTTTTGCCTGTTATAAAGGGAGTGCCCCCTGTCTCTTGTTTTTTGTCTTTTATTTCTGAGCTTGTATTTATCTTGTCATTTTATCTGGTGTTTTAGCCATGGTTATATAGCATGCTCCTTGTATTTTAGTCTGTGTTACATTAGTCTGTTTTAGGATTATGTCTGTTTAGCTTTATCGGTGTTCACACTATGGCTAAGTCTTGCTTGTTACCTGTGCCCTGTATGTTATATTCCTGTTCTGGAGTCTAGTCAGACTCATCCGGTTCTAGTCTAGTGTTTCATGTATTATATTTCTGTTTTCCTACTGGGTCAGCATTTTGTCCACACGGTGGAGTGTGTCCACTGGCCAGTAGCCTATTTGGCTTTATTATTAATGGCTACTCCTATAGTGGAGTGGGGAGTCCAGTTTGTTTGTTCTGTGTCCCGGTGTGAACGGTGTCCTATATTTATATCCTGTTTGGTTGATCTGATCTTTGATCTTTTGTACTTGTACCTGATTGTGATAGTTCTTTAGTAACTTACCTGTTCAGTTACGTGTTTTGCTCTCAGTTCTTCTGTTTATCCCCTTCATCTCCTGGATTCTGCTGTATACTCGTATCATACCTAGTCTTGTTCATTTTATTATGTCTGCTGTTTATCTGGTATCCGGTTTATGAACTGTTTGTTAATTCACTATATTCTGCTCTGTTTGTGAGTTTATATTCTGCCCTGTTAGTATTTGTATTCTGTCCATTATATCTGGTTGTCCAGTAGTTTTCTGTTCTGGTCTGTGACCGACTATGTATATTATGTGTTTTTACGCCACTGCACTTTAGCGCAGGAAGGGACCAGCACCCAGTTGTTAAACCATTGTTTAGGATGGATGGGCAAGTAGGCAGGGGGAGATGTTTTAGAGTCAGTTTAGGGCTCACTCTCCCTGTCCCCCCAGTCGGTCTCTGACACCAGGACAGCTTAATCTATGTGGGATGACTGATGTGTGGGAGGGAGAAAAGTGACCTCACACTTACAAACAAGGGGGATCATGGGACTTGTAGTTGGAGGGAAGGAACTCCATCAGGAAATAGCCATAAAGAAAACAGCAGTGATATGGTGTAATAACAACACAGCCAATTAGAGCTCACTTATACATTTATCCATCTTTTTTTTTTTATAAATGCAATCGGGGGGAACAAACTGGGTGAAAACAATTATGTATAAGCTTAGAGAATGCTGCATTTTTGGAGAAGCGGTCCGTTCACATGTGCTTATTTTGCTACCTATTGACTTTATTCTGTGGGTCAGTAGGCATTTAAGGGCACCAACGCTTTGTGTATAATCTCAGGAATTTTGGGGGAGATTTATCAAAACCTGTGCAGAGGAAAAGTTGCTGAGTTGCCCATAGCAACCAATCAGATCGCTTCTTTCATTTTAAACAAGGCCTTTGCAAAATGAAAGAAGCAATCTGATTGGTTGCTATGGGCAACTGGGCAACTTTTCCTTTGCACTGGTTTTGATAAATCTCCCCCTTTGAGGGGCATTCATCAATATTTTACTAGTATATGTGCTATTATAGATGTGAAAAGTTTCCTAAGAATATACTGTCCTGCTCCAAATTCACCAAAGGTCACATGCCACTTGATGAATTAACCCCTAAAGGACCAGGCCCATTCTGGCCTTAAGGACCAGACCAATTTTATTTTTGCATTTTAGTTTTTTCCTCCTTGCCTTCTAAAAATCATAACTCTCTTATATTTCCATCCACAGACCCATATGAGGGCTTGTATTTTACGTCACCAATTGTACTTTGTAGTTACATCACTTATTTTACCATAAAATGTACGGCGCAACCAAACAAATATTATTTATGTGGGGAAATTGAAAAGAAAACAAACCGCATTTTAGCAAATTTTGGAAGGTTTTGTTTTCACGCTGTACACTTTCGCGTAAAAATGACATGTTTTCTTTATTCTGTTTGTCAATTTGATTAAAATGATACTCATGTTATATGCTTTTCTATAATTGTACCGCTTAAAAAAAATCGCAAACCATTTTAACAAAATTAGTATGTTTGAAATTGCCCTATTTTGACCACCTATAACTTTCTAATTTTTCCGTATTTGGGGCGATATGAGGGGTCATTTTTTGCACCATGATCTGTAGTTTTTATCAGTACCACTTTTGCTTAGGTTTTACTTTTTATTAATTTCTCATAAATTTTTTTTGGAATAAAATGTGACAAAAAAGCAGCAATTTTGGACTTTAAAAAAAAAATTACGTTTACGCCGTTCATCGTACGGGATAATTAACAATATATTTTAATAGTTCAGACTTTTACGCACGCGGCGATATCAAATATGTGTATTAATTATTTTTGCTACCCGTTCAGACTTCTTTCCGGGGCTGAAGTGACATGGTGCTGCGACTTTTGTGAGACTTTTATGAGACTTTCAGAGAAAAGTCTCACATAATGAATCAGTGCCCACTGCATAAAACTAGTCTAAAGCACTGCAAATGGTAGTTCACTTTCAGATATGATCTATAGCAAAAGTTGCACAAAAGTCTCAGGGGAAGTGACTAAGACTTTGTGTGACACAAAAATAAACAATCTAAACAGATTGATGAATTCCCCTCTTTATGTCTAAGGGTATTTTCCAGCATAGCACATCCGCAGCATATTTGAAATTTGGAATGTGCTACTGACTGTGCCTAGAGTTTGCCCCCTGCCGTGCCCGTGGGTCCAGCAGACACACAATAATCTGCAACTCAGAGAGCCGCGATGTGCGTGAGAACATGTGCAGTGTACAGACTTTGCGGCTCTCTGATTTGCAGATCCCTGTGTGTCTGTTCATAGCAGCGGATAACTCCTATGAGCAGACAAAGCAGGACACGAGGACAGCAGGAGGCACACTTAAAGGGGAACTCCGATGATTTTTTTTTTAATCAACTGGTGCCAGAAAGTTAAACAGATTTGTAAATTACTTCTATTAAAAAATCTTAATCCTTCCTGTACTTATTAGCTGCTGAATACTATAGCGGAAATTCTTTTTCTTTTTGAAACACAGAAATGTCTGCTGACATCACGAGCACAGTGCTCTCTGCTGACATCTCTGTCCATTTTATGAACTATCCTGAACAGCATATGTTTGCTATGGGGATTTCCTTTTACCCTGGACAGTTCCTAAAATGGACAGAGATGTCAGCAGAGAGCACTGTGCTCATGATATCAGCAGACAGCTCTGTGTTTCAAACAGAAAATAATTTCCACTGTAGTATTCAGCAGCTAATAAGTACAGGAAGAATTAAGATTTTTTAATAGAAGTAATTTACAAATCTGTTTAACTTTTTGGCACCAGTTGATTTAAAAAAAAAAAAAAAAAAGGTTTTCACCGGAGTACCCCTTTAAATACGCTGGCAATGCGATACGTGTGACTCTACCCTACTCTAAAGAGGTAGTCTTCCTACAACACTTATGTTACTTTCACACGAGTGGACCCACAGCGTATTTTACGCTGCAGATCTGCTGCTGAAGGACCACTGCATGGTTTCTTTCTTTACATGTGCCTGCTTGGAGCAGACACACTGCGATGTGCGAGTTGCTGCGCATGCGAGGTGTACTGGCACACATCGCGGCCGCTCCCCCTGCTCCATGAGCTAGGCCGAGAGCTGCAGCAATTTGCGAGTATACTGTGCACGCGTGCTGCGACTCGCACATCGCAGTGTGTCTGCTCGTAATGGCGTATTGCCGCTCCAAGCAGGCACATGTAAAGCCACAATGCAGGGGTCATTCAGCGGCGGATCTGCAGCGTAAAATACGCTGTGGGTCCGCTTGTGTGAATGTATCCTTATACAGGATGGAGCAGAAGTTTATAATCACAGGGGTCTAATTGTTGCCCCCTCCTGCCTCTCAAAAATGGGTTGCTGAATCTCCCATAGGAAAAGATTGTATATCTTTGGCAACAGGGCCGGCTCTCCCTATAGGCAAAATATAAAGCCGCCTAGAGCGCCCTCTTAACAGGGGGCGCCGATCTGCCAGCCGCAAGAAAGTTAGACAATCAGCATCCAAACCACTTGCTCAGCCAATAAAATGAGGAGGAGGTTTGTTACAGTGTGTCTCCACAGTAGTAAACTAATTACATGAGGAGGAGGTTTGTTACATTGTGGCACCCCAGCAGTAAGTTGCAGCAGGCCAATGGGCGGAGTCAAGGGCGGCAAAATTAGCTTTTGCCTAGGGTGACAAAAATCCTTGCACCAGCCCTGTTTGGCAGCATGTCCAATCCGTGACTGTAGTGACAGTGTATACTTGCTACCACTGCTCCAATACGAGAGACCATTCTTAAAGGGGTACTCCGGTGGAAAACAGTATTTTTTTTAATAACTGATGCCAGAAAGTTAAACAGATTTGTAAATTACTTCTATTTAAAAATCTTTATCCTTCCAGAACTTATTAGCTGCTTTATACTACAGAGGAAGTTCTTTTCTTTTTGAATTTCCTTTCTGTCTGAGCACAGTGCTCTCTGCTGACACCTCTGTCCACGTCAGGAACTGCTATAGGAATTTTGTTCCTGCTCTGGACAGTTCCTGAAATGGACAGAGGTGTCAGTAGAGAGGACCGTAGACAGTAAAAAACTAAAAAAATAAAAAAAAAAAGGAATCCAAAAAGAAATGAACTTTCTCTGTAGTACACAGCAGCTGATAAGTACTGGAAGGATTTAGATTTTTAAATAAAAGTAATTTACAAATCTCACATAGGAGATAGTGCGGCACTGCGTGAGTGTGCTGGATTTGGAATAGCAGGTGGGAGTTGGTGTAGCTGTAATGCCTCAGGTGGTGCTCAGATAATGCAAGCAAAGTTCATAGTATTCGTGAAAAGAAATGAAGATATCGGCACTCACCAGTGTGGCTGCAGGGTCTTCTTTCTTGAGACGTACTCACATGCGGGGTACTCCCCTCTCTTCTGTACCCCGCATGTGAGTATGTCTCAATAAAGAAGACCCTGCAGCCACACTGGTGAGTGCCGATATCTTAATTTCTCTTCACGGATACTAATTTACAAATCTGTTTATCTTTCTGGCACCAATTGATTAAAAAATATTTTTTCCATCGAGTACTCCTTAAAGATATAATTTTGCCATTACACTTATAGAAAGATTCACTTTTCAGGAGTGTGTGAAAGCTGGGTGACAGCCTCTGAGGTTGGTACGGTAATGGGCGCCATGTTGGTTGTCATCCTGCTTGTCCCGTAGACTATTCCTATGGGATCTGTCCATGTGGACACCTCTACCAGGAATTTCCCTTCTTCACGAATGTTGCTCTGATGCTCTTCTGGTGTGGATGTTCTCATAACAGGAGCGTCCATAAAGCGTCTATAGAGATCTATTACTCAATGAAGCATCCTCCACTGTGTGCTCATTCTAGGCAATCCTCCATGACCTAAATATACCCCAGCTCTGACTTGCACTGATACATTGTAACAAACCCTCACTTATATTTTATATTACCATAAAAGTTGTTGCTGCGTTTAGAAAACCAATCTTACAAACGATCTATTAGGGGATTAAAGATGGGTAATAGATGGGGGTCCCTCATTCAGGATCCTCATATATAAGTCAGAATGGAGAGAGGCTACTAGCAGCGTCAATAGGACATTTATTAGATTGACATCCAGTGGAAATAAAGACAAGTACAACCATGTAGAGGGTAAAAAAAAGAGTTTATTTATAGGGATGGGGGGGGGGGGGGACAATAATAAACAAGATACTATTATATTATACTATTATATATGTGTAAGTTAGTGGTCTGTTGTACTGAACCGTGCTCGGCCGTGTTGATCCAGAGGAAGGCGAAAACCCCCTGTAAGGAAAGAGCCAATTGTCCTTATTACCAGGGGGGAAAATTCCTTCCCGACCCCAAATATGGCGGTCAGAATAAATCCCAGGATCAAAGGCTGGAACCAAACCAGAGTGATAGAAAGGGGGGGGGGTAAATTAATTTAAATTATAAATATTTTTTTGTTATACATGTTTCTAATAGTCTATTGGTAAGTCTAGTAGTCTAATTTTAATGTTTGGGTCAAATACATTTTTAAGATAAAAAAATATATAAATATATATTTATTTATTAATTTTTTTGAATTAGTTGTGTTACTAAGAGGGTAATTTTATGTTATTATGCTAAACCTATTTACGGCTATATTGATCCAGAGGAAGGCGAAAACCCCCTGTGAGGAATGAGCCAATTGTCCTAAAATCAGGGGGAAAAATTCCTTCCCGACCCCAAATATGGCGATCAGAATAAATCCCTGGATCAAGCCGATATGTCCCCTATCTGTGGTCTGTGTCTATGTGTGTGCGCCTATCCCTATCGTGTAGTGTGTGTGGTGAGTGCAGTACTTACCCGGCCTGTGCTTGGATGGGTTCAGGGATAATATCCGCCACTCAGCACCGCAGTATTACAACATGCGGCTATTGTTCCTGAACTTACCAGATGGAATCTAAGCACAGGCCGCTCCTGGGGTTGTAGAGGATCTTCCGGCTGCAGTGATTTCAGATGCCAGCCCCGGAATGGAGGATGCCAGGTAAAGGGCCTGGGGCAGTAACACAATGGCAAAGGTGTGGCATAAAGATGTTCTAGAGCAGCCGAGGTTACAGCAGCAGAGACATGATGCCTGGATCAGGAGGCCGGAGGTTCTGAGCAGTAGGCGCGGTGTCCTCAGAGTCCAGATCCACCTATGGAGAAGTGAAGAACATGTGATGATAGTTATCCCAAGAGAAGGTTCTTACTGGGCCCAGCTTGGTGACGTATAATTGAATCCGGTCCCATGGTGGGTGTCCTCTGTGTCCTCCGGCCACTGCAGATGGTGATTTTGCAGAACTGTCTCAAACGGCTTACATGGTGGCTTGGCTCTCCTCTCTTCCAGTTCCTCCCAGCGAATGGTGGAAAAGAATGGATGCTTCCGGATGTTTCTGCGCACCCCAGGGCGCTTATCGGGATTCTTGCGCAGAAGTTGACTGATGAGATGTTCAATAGCAGCATCCATCCCGGGTGGAAGTTTTGGCTCCTTTCTGGTGATGGCTTTGAAAACCTTCTGCTTGCTGTGGCCGATGAAAAATGGGAAGCGTCCTGTCGCCATCCTGCACAACACAATCCCAAGGCTCCACCAGTCAACGGCTGTGTAATACTCTTGTCCGAGAAGCACTTCAGGGGCCATGTAGTAGAATGTTCCTGTCACTCCATCGATCTTGCTGGAGGCTGTGACTCCATCTTGTGCCAGGCCCAGGTCAATGATCCGGATGTGGCCTTCTGCATCCAACATGATGTTCTCTGGCTTGAGGTCTCTGTGGACGATGTTCTGTCCATGGAGGAACTGGAGGCCGCATACCATCTCTGCTGCGTAGAACCTTATGTTGTTGATGTCCAGGTAGCAGCAAATCCTGATCAAATCCTCCAGACTGCCGCCGGACAGGTACTCCGTGATGAAGTATGCGCGCTCCAGAGACTGATGTGCAGCATAAAGGTGGCATAGAAATGGACAGTCTCGGGCTGCCAGGAGTATCCGCCGCTCTCTCTTGATGGTTCCCTCGTTGTCCTCTCTTCTGTTGATGATCTTTATGGCCATGTGGGTGTCTCGGCCAGGGACTGATGCCAGGACCACCTGTGGAAAACAAATGGAAGACGCTCATTAGAAGACATCATAAGGTTGATATTGATCAGTGTTTGTCAAGCTCGGTCCTCAACACCCCCAACAAGTCATGTTTTCTGGATTTCCTTTAGTCTTTCACAGGTGATACAATTATGGTCAGTGAATCAGGAATCACCACAGTTATATCACCTGTGGAAGACTAAGGAAATCCTAAAAACATGACCTGTTGGGGGTCTTGAGGACAGCGCTTGATAAACATTGATATGGAGGAGGGGGGGGGGGGGCTGTTTATGGGTGGACTTAGTGATGGGTCAGTTAGATAGCACCCAGGAACCTTAAGCCTAGGAAAACTGCAAGAAAGAGCTATAATAACCTGTAAATCCCCCTTTAGCAACAATCGTCTATAACAAAGTTTCCTGCAGCTACAAATGCTGTAAGTTTTGTTCACCAATAGGATACCTGGCAGGTTTGGTGGCGGAATCCTGGTGGAATCCAGTCCGCAAGATGACGCCAGCTCTAAAAAGGGCGTTCAGTGCATAGTTGTGATGCCGATGTGATTAAATCAAAAGTAATTTGGCTAATAGTGGAGATACGGTATCAGACCTGCCATTCAGGCGCGCAGAAGCAGTAGATGGAAAAGTTACACGCACGTTCGGACAGCACTTTGAATCATTTATGCACTCTTATGCACAATTGGTTGAGGCTCAATAAGTACAAAAGTGGTAGGTATATGTTGCGCAAGTTCAAACAGCCTTATGGATGCATAGGCAAAATAAATACAAATAAAGATATGTGATATTGTAGGGACACAGGTTGGCGTTTGCGAACTACACATACATCCATAATAATATGAATATTTACCAATTTAATTGGCAGAAAAAGACCATTGTGCACATGTGTAAAGGGGGAGGAGACCAAATGAGTATCAGGTATATACTCTGTACACCTGTCTATAATGCAGTTATATAACAGTAGATGTTACAGCTATTACATAAGAGCTAACGCAATCTATGAGAATAGAACAGAGGGGAACTTGTGCCAAGTGTAACGAATTGTAATATTAAAAGTGTATTAAAAAGATAAAAAAAAATTAAATGTGAACAAAATTTAGGAAAATGTTGAACAGCTTATCCACCATCTGAAAAGGTAGCGTAAAGGAAAAAAACGAATGGTGTAAAAGCCAAAAACCTGGATCCCTAATGTGAAAGTGATTCATAGAGGTGGATGAAGAATGGGAATAGAGTGCGGAAATAGTGCTAGGCGAATGTCACTGAATATCAGCCGGTGCATGGTGGTTATGTAGCAGTTGTATGTTGATTGTAAAGCTGGGCTCCAACCTTCACAACTCCCAGATTAGGTACCAAGAGGAACAAAGAAAAATGATTAGAAAAATACTATAAAAATAGTCTACTATGTGGTATTGCAGTTTTCCCGGAATTAATGGCTCCAACATGAGAAATAGTCTTAAAAATGGGCAGAAGTCCCTACAATAATGATGGGTCCAGAAAACAAAATAGCATCCTCATCGAGAAAGAGGACAAGAATGGATCATCAGGAGGCATCAATGGGGGTATTTATTAGATAGTATAAAAACAGGGGAATTCCAGAGGGTTCACTTACTTTATCTCCTAACTCTATGAATGCATTGAACAATGGATAGACATGTCTTTGAGTTGGTTGGGATCAGTGTAGTTCTCATCTTCTGGTCCAAATAGGTTTCTGTAAGATTGTATTGAAACCATAGAAATCCATATATGGATAACTAAAAGAGAAGCATATATATATATATTTTTTTTACTAAGAGCCAGGGAACAGGCTCTTGAATCAACCAAAGTGCAAACGTGTTACACTAAAAAAAGTGCACAAAGGATGTGGTCTATCACAAGCCCTTCTCCTATAGTTCGCCTCCGGATCAAAAGGTACCTGTGAGGTTCCAGGTTCAATATCCCTTTTTGCCGAAGCTATTAAGCAACCACAAATGCTCCCTGCATCCCCCTTGGCGTTAGCAAAGGTATCTGCCCACAGAGTCGATAATAGTCGGTACCCTGCCCATGCAGGAGTACCCGGGGTTTTTGCAGGGAGGTGCAGAACCTAATGGCCACACACACCTCCCCTAGACCGCCAGGAGGAACACTGAGAAGGGCTACCGTATCCTAACAATCTTGTGGACACACAACACGCAAAAAGTGTCACAGTGACAAAAAAGGAAATAAATAAGTGAATGTGTGCAGATATCCTGGCCAAACATACAGCCAGATCTATAGAAATGTCTCTGATGCTAGCCAGAAGGCCGGAAATCAAGAGGTGAGTGCCACAAGGTGAAGAGTTTATGGTGCCAGTGCTTCCACTCAGTGCGCCAATACTCCCAGTGAGTTTCAGCACCTCAGGGTCACCACTCCCCAAGGCACTAAAGTACCTCAGCTCTAGACCCTCTCAGCCTCATGGCAAGACCCTGAGGAAACAGGTCACGTTGGGGCAGCAGTCGAGCTGTTTCCTCAGAACCAGCCCTGGAACGCCCTGGTACACCTGTTCCCTACATGCCTGACCCCTCCATGCAGCACCCATCCCCACCAGCCCAATACCGGAGCTTCGGGTCACCGCCTGAAACTGATAAGAACAGAAACTACACTTGATCTTAGTCAAAATGCCGAGAAGCGACCTCTACAGCTTCTAGATTAGGTGCCAAGAGGAACAAATAGAAAATGAATAGAAAAATACTATAAAAATAGTCCACTATGTGCAGTTTTCACGGAATTCATGGGTCCAACATGATAAATAGTCTTAAAAATGGGCAGAAGTCCCTACAATAATGATGGGTCCAGAAAACAAAATATTATCCTTATTGAGAAAGAGGACAAGAATGGATCATCGGGATGCATCCATGGGGGTATTTATTAGATAGTATAAATACAGGGAAGTCCAGAGGGTTCACTTACTTTATCTCCTAACTCTATGAATGCATTGAACAATGGATAGACATGTCTTTGAGTTGGTTGGGATCAGTGTAGTTCTCATCTTCTGGTCCAAATAGGTTTCTGTAAGATTGTATTGAAACCATAGAAATCCATGTATGGATAACTAAAAGAGAAGCATTGAAGGGGACAAAATTCAAGGACTTTATTCCACAGAAGACTGGGTGCTTTTCACCTTCTGGTCCTGGTCCGGTCACACACCTGTAGAGTCAGGGTTGCCACCTGACCGACATTCAACCAAGGAAAACAAAGGTAAAATATACATAATAAGCACCATCTGACCCCCAAGTAATGCACAAAAGAAAGAAAATGTGCAAAAAAGAAATACAACACAGCATACAGAGATATAGGGCAAGGAAAAAACCAGACAATAATGAATAGAAAACCGTAATCCCATAGGGGGAAACTCTTTTGTTTCACTTTATTATTGGATTTATATTTTGAATCCTATATATATTACATGTGAAGAGATATTATTTATTACCTGCGGTATTGGAGGAACAATTTACAGCGATATAATATCAGCACATAGGAACTTTTCTACATTTACCTTATATTATTGAGTATTCCCGTGCCCATTATAAAGACCTTTGTAGAGGAAGAGCGGTGCAGTTCCCATAGCAACCAGTTTGCTTTTATTTTTCAGAGGCCTTTTTCAATTGGTTGCTATGGGCATCTGCACCTACCAGCAGACCCACCTTACCACAACACTGCATGTATGGATAACAAAAAGAGAAGCATTGAAGGGGACAAAATTCAAGGACTTTATTCCACAGAAGACTGGGTGCTTTTCACATTCTGGTCCTGGTCCGGTCACACACCTGTAGAGTCAGGGGGATACCTCACCTGGTCGCACCATGGATGATGCGTCACTAGGGTTGCCACCTGGCCGGTATTTTGGCCACCTTGACGGTATTTTTATATTAAAAATACCGGCAATACAATGACCAGTATTTATCCAACCAATCCTCCAACTCCCGGAATGTTGCACCATAACCTATACCAGTGTTTCCCAACCAGAGCACCCCCAGCTGTTGAAAAACTACAACTTCTTGCATGGGCATGCTTGGAGTTGTAGTTTTGCAACAGCTGGAGGAACCCCATGGTTGGTAAACACTGACCTATACTATATACTACTGTACCGTCCAACATGCTGGGAGTTGTAGTTTTCCTTTGGGCAAGCTGCTGAGTTGCAGGCTGTATCAGGTCATGCTGGGAGTTATAGTTAGTAGCTAACTGCAACTCTTGAATTTAATTTAAAAAAAAGAAGCGATCAAAAAGTCACATTGAAATAAAAATGGTCCTGTTAAAAGCTACAGACCGGGGCACAAAAATGAGCCTCATACAGGCCCTTATAAGGAGAAATAAAAAAGTTATAGGGGTCAGAATAGCACAAAATTCCCCCCACATATTTGTATCATGTGATGTCACGCATATATAATTAATCAGGCCAATGATCATGGCCGGTATTTATTAATTTTTTTTTTTTTTGCAAAAAAGGTGGCAACCCTATGTGTCACATGTGGGCCATATAAAGTAAGTGGTGTGGGGATCCTACAAGTTTTCCTCAGTCCACCCCCAGGAATATCCAGGCCAGTTAGCTCAATTTAACTGGACTACAAAAGGGTTCAACCAAGGAAAACAAAGGTAAAATATACATAATAAGTACCGTCTACCCCCCAAATAATGCATAAAAGAAAGAAAATGTGCAAAAAACAAATACAACACAGCATACAGAGATATAGGGCAAGGAAAAAAACAGACAATAATGAATAGAGAACCGTAATCCCATAGGGGGAAACTCTTTTGTTGCACTTTATTATTGGATATATATTTGGAATCCTATATATATTACATGTGAAGATATATTGGGGAAGATTTATCAAAACCTGTGCAGAGGCAAAGTTGCCCAGTTGCCCATAGCAACCAATCAGCTTACGTCTTACATTCTTAACAAGGCCTCTGAAAAATGAAAGAAGCGATCTGATTGGTTGCTATGGGCAACTGGGCAACTTTCCATTCCACAGGTTTTGATAAATCTCCCCCATTATTATTTCTTACCTGCAGTATTGGAGGAACAATTTACAGTCATATAATATCATCACATAGGAACTTTTATCCCTTTACCTTATATTATTGAGTATTCCCATGTCCATTATAAAGACCTGTGTAGAGGAAGAGCGGTACAGTTCCCATAGCAACCAGTTTGCTTCTTTTATTTTTCAGATTGGTTGCTATGGGCAACTGCACCGCTCTTCCTCTGCACAGATTTTAATAAATCCCCCCTATATGTACTGTTTACACACTGCTCCAGAAGACCCCGCTGCACCTTCTCTTCTCCCTGCGTCTGGTTTCCTGCACCCACACCATCTTGGGCATCCCAACTTCCATCTGCCAGGACACCGTACATGGAGGTGCCCCAAGGGATCCGTTCACACCTAATACCAAGTGTAGTCCCTTCAGGGAGTCTTATATGGATGTGCATAACCACCAAAGCCATCAGGGGCATAATATTGTGGGACTACAAGTAACAGCAGACCCACCTTACCACAACACTGCAACCCACAACAATACAGATGCAGCCTAAAATGGCTGATAACAGAAAACAAGATGGAGATAGAACTTACTTTGCCGAAGTTGCCTCTACCCAGGACTTGGTGGAGGTTGTAGCGGCTGATGGTAAGCCTGGGGTAGGGGCCCGATGTTCCTTGGCTGCTCCCAGGTGTTGGCTCCTCATCCTCTGATCCTCCATTCTCGTCTCTCCTCCTCTTGACTCCATCCTCGCCTTCCTCTTCCCTCTTCCTCTTGCCTTCGCTCTTCCTCTTCTCCTCCTTGCCATCTTCTTCATGTTCAGTAGACGCCATCCCAGGTGTTGGCTCCTCATCATCTGATCCTCCATCCTCGTCTCCTCTCCTCCACTTGACTCCATCCTCGCCTTCCTCTTCCCTCTTCCTCTTCTCCTCCTTGCCATCTTCTCCATGTCCAGTGGACGCCATCCCAGGTGCTGGCTCCTCATCCTCCGATCCTCTGTCGTCATCTCCTCTCCTTCTCTTGACTCCATCCTCGCCTTCCTCTTCCCTCTTCCTCTTCTCCTCCTCGCCATCTTCTCCATGTCCTGTGGTCGCCATCCCAGGTGTTGGCTCCTCATCCTCTGATCCTCCATCGTCCTCTCTCCTCCTCTTGACTCCATCCTCGCCTTCCTCTTCCCTCTTCCTCTTGCCTTCGCTCTTCCTCTTCTCCTCCTCGCCATCTTCTCCATGTCCAGTGGACGCCATCTCAGCGGTTCTCCTTCAGTCTGTAGACCTCGGTCCAGTCACGTCGGTCGCCAGCAGAGAGTAAACGGCAGTTGGTCGTGTGCAGGTGATGTCATCGGCCATGGGATGCTCTGGTGGCACCTGCCTGACACTGGCCCTATAGACCTGCTCTGCCATATACAATGTGATGTGGGAATCATGAGGGGCATCTAGGGTTGACCTTAGGTTGTTTGCTACCCAGTGCAGTTTGATGGACCTTATGATGGACCACAGTGGTCTCCAAACTATGGACCTCCAGGTGTTGCAAAATTACAACTCCCAGGCTTGTTGGGCATTGTAGCTTTGCAATATCTGGAGGGCCACAGTTTTGAAACCAATGGATTTAGGCACCTATGGTCCTTGGGGTCCAAGCCCCTTTTGCCCTGGTGCAGGTCTCATTCCCCTGGTCATGGTCTAAAGTCAAGAGGAACAATAATAATTCATGGGGGTTCTTCAGTGTTTGGGGGTAGGTGGTGAAACTGCTAGTGGTATATATTGGCACAGTGGTCATATAGGCGGTATATATAGATCTATGTAGAGGTAGAATTAAATATAGTGGATAAAACACACACACTTGTGAGTATGTAAACCTATTCAGCAATATGTTCCTATTACAACTATTCCTGTAAATCTGCTGCACACACAGCACCAGATATGATGTATAGCAGCGGTACCCAACGGGCTGACCGTGGTCCAGGTCCAGACCATGACTGCCAGACATCCGGACCACTAGCCAGCTCTCCCCTCATTCATTTGTATTGGTGTCTAAGACACTCTACGGGGCATTTATTAAAAGTGTACTTGGTCTTTGTTCACTGTAGATTAAAAAAAGTTGCAGGCAAAGTGGCGTTTATGCGCCAAATTTATCAAATGGTGCATGGACGTTGTTGAATGCCCACTGAACTGCTTAGCTTTAAAGGGGTATTCCAGGCAAAACCTTTCTTATATATATCAACTGGCTCCGGAAAGTTAAACAGATTTGTAAATTACTTCTATTAAAATTTTTTAATCCTTCCAATAGTTATTAGCATCTGAAGTTTTCTGTCTAACTGCTCAATGATGATGTCACGTCCCGGAAGCTGTGCATGATGGGAGAATATCCCCATAGGAACTGCACAGCTACCGGGACGTGAGTCATCAGAGAGCAGTTAGACGGAAAACAACAACTCAACTTCAGAAGCTAATAATTATTGGAAGGATTAAGATTTTTTTAATAGAAGTAATTTACAAATCTGTTTAACTTTCCGGAGCCAGTTTATATATTTAAAAAAAAGTTTTGGCCTGGAATACCCCTTTAATGTTGCATAGCAGTGGCGGGCTGTGTGACAATTCTATTAAAAGTCACATGGACCCTAATACAATTGTCGCATGGTTGGGCATGGTTGAAGTGTCCTGTGATTTCTTCTAAATATGGTCTATGCACATTTTTTGCGACTTTTTGCAGAACAGTTGCACATGATCAATTAGTGACCACTGCACAAAGTGATCTAAATCAGATCAGTTCGTGGTAATAAAAATTAAACATTCTAAATGAAATGTTGCAGGAAAAACCACACGGAACCTGCAACAAATTTAGACAAAAAAAAAGCTGTCTAAATTTCTTGATAAATTCCCCTCTTTGTTCCCTGCCCAGCGCTTCTTCTCTGATCGGCGTAATGAGTTAACTGCACAGTTCATAGGGGGCATAGGGGCACAGTACATGGTACTTTGTGGAACACGTATTAGAGGCATAGTTGCATATTTCTTGGGGCCATAGTGGTACAGTTCATAGGGGTATGGTGGCACAGTACATTTTGAAATATTGGTACAGTACATAGGGGCGCAATGGCACAGCTTATGGTGGCATAGTGGCATAGTTTATGGGGGGATAGTGGCACAGTACATGGGAGCATAATGGCACAATACATGGGGGCATAGTGGTACAGTTTATAGGGGCCCAATGGCACAGCTCTTGGGGGCATAGTGACACAGTTTATGGGAACATAGTGGCACAGTTTATGGGGGCATAGTGGTGCAGTACATTGGGGGATAATGGCACAGTTCATGGGGGCATAGTGTCACATGGGGGTATAGTGGCACAAGACATGGGGGCGTAGTGGCACAGTTAATGGGAACATAGTGGAACAGTACATGGAAGCATAGTGGTGCAGTTCATGGAGGCATAGTGGCACAGCTTATGGTGGCAAAGTGGCACAGTTTATTGGGGAATAGTGGCAAAGTTCACAAGGGCATAGTGGCTCAGTACATGGAGGCATGGTGGCACAATACATGGGGGCATAGTGGCACAATACATGGGGCATAGTGACACAGTTAATTGGAACTAAGTGGCACAGTTTATGGGGCATAGTGTTGTAGTACATAGGCGCATAATGGCACAGTTCATGGGGGCATAGTGGTATAATGTCCCAGTACAGCATAAGGTCCTGCACTACACTTAGGTCCTGTCAGGTTGAGTCCCTCAGTGACCTGGGGCTCTTCTGCAGTGTCTCCCCTGCTGTTACTTTAATGTTATTTATTGTGCTATATGTATAGTCAGTATACTAATGTATAATCAGTATAAAGGACCTTTGGAGGACTAATGTAATTGTCTAAAGGACCTGTGAGATTTTACGCTCACATGATGTTACCCAGAGAGCACCAGCTTAACACATGAACCGCAGCTTGACCTATGGGCTTCTAGTACAGTCCCCCTTTATAAGGAAGGGAGGTGCTGCCATCTGCCTCTTTTAGCTCTTTTTGCTCTTCTACCATCACTCTTGCTGAGGAACAGTGGAGACCAGATGTCTCAGTGCTAGTGTCCAGCTACCTGGAAGGCCTCAAATCTACAGTCACTTTCAGTAAGTCAAGTCTATGTCTGCTGTCACTACCTACAGTCCAGTCAAGCCTAAAGTCAATTATCTAAAGTCTATTACAGGTACAACTAGTCCCAGCAAGCTGTGAGGTCCTTCTGTGTTCCGGGTCACCTCTCTGGGATTCTGGCCGAGCTATAGAGACTATAACAACTGTCTGACCTCAGCAAAGCCTCCACTAAACCATAACCTGGTCGTGGACTCTCATTTCACTGCCAAGCCATTGCTATAGCTGAGATATCGTTTGGGTGGTTCCCGATACCCAAAAACCACTCTGGCGTCACGAACATTGGGGGTTAATACACCTTACCCATGGGGTTAATACCATCTGCCCCATCCACCTACACCGCTACACCCCGTGGTCCGGCCATTCACTGTGGCTCACCACAGTGGCACAATACATAGGGGCATCGTGGCACAGTACATGGGGGTATAGTGGCACAGTACATGGAGACATACTGGTACAGTTCATAGGAGCATCATGGCACAGCTTATGGGGGGCATAGTGGCACAGTTTATGGGGGCATTGTGTTTCAGTACATAGGGACATAATGGCACAGTTCATGGGGGGACAGTGGAACAGCTTATGGGGGCATAGTGACAGTACACAGGGGCGTAGAGGCACACTTCATGAGGGCATAGTGGTGCATTTAATGGGAGCACAATGGCCCATCTCATGGGGGCATAATGGCACAGTTAATGGGACATTGTGGCACAGTTCATGGGGGAATAGTGGTACAGCTCATTGGAGCATAGTGGCACAGTACATAGGGGCATAGTGGCACAGTTAATGTGGGGACATAGTGGTACAGTTCATAGTAGGGCAAAATTGGCATGGGGGCATAGTGGCAGCATTCATTGTGGGGGCACAGACACATCATTCATTGTTTTAAGGGACACCGAGGTACAATTATTCGCTACAGGGCACATTGTTTGGCAATATTATTTTAGAGGCACAGTGTGTGGCGGTATTAAACCGTGGGGACAGTGTGTGGCAGAAATATATTTAGGGGCACAGTGTGTGGCAGTATTATACCAAAGGCACAGTGTGTGGCAGGATTATACCAGGGACAAAATGTGAGGCAGCATTATACCTGGGGCACGTGTGTGGCAGGATTATATCAGGGGCACAGTGTGTGGCAGTATACCAGGGGCTCAGTGTGTGGTAGTGTTATACCAGGGGCACAGTGTGTGGCAGTATTATACCTGGGGCACAGTTTGTGGCAGTATACCAGGGGCACAGTGTGTGGTAGTGTTATACCAGAGGCACAGTGTGTGGCAGTATTATACCAGGGGCACAGTGTGTGGCAGTATTACACCAGGGGCACAGTGTGTGGCAGTATTATACCAGGGGCACAGTGTGTGGCAGTATTATACCAGGGGCACAGTGTGTGGCAGTATTATACCTGGGGCACGGTGTGTGGCAGTATTATACCAGGGGCACAGTGTGTGGCAGTATTATACCAGGGGCACAGTGTGTGGCAGTATTATACCTGGGGCACAGTGTGTGGCAGTATTATACCTGGGGCACAGTGTGTGGCAGTATTATACCAGGGGCACAGTGTGTGGCAGTATTATACCAGGGGCACAGTGTGTGGCAGTATTATACCTGGGGCACAGTGTGTGGCAGTATTATACCAGGGGCACGGTGTGTGGCAGTATTATACCAGGGGCACAGTGTGTGGCAGTATTATACCAGGGGCACAGTGTGTGGCAGTATTATACCTGGGGCACAGTGTGTGGCAGTATTATACCAGGGGCACAGTGTGTGGCAGTATTATACCAGGGGCACAGTGTGTGGCAGTATTATACCTGGGGCACAGTGTGTGGCAGTATTATACCAGGGGCACGGTGTGTGGCAGTATTATACCAGGGGCACAGTGTGTGGCAGTATTATACCAGGGGCACAGTGTGTGGCAGTATTATACCTGGGTCACATTGTGTGGCAGTATTATACCAGAGGCACAGTGTGTTGACTACTCTGGTTTGATAAATATGGTGACTGTCATGGTGCAAAAATAGTGATATAAGTGCCCAATGTGTCCTTTCACATTGTATCAAGAGGATCCTCCAGGTGGTACATATTGGTTGGTGGCACTGTATATAAGGTGCTTTCTTGTTTGCAATGTATATGGAGGACTCTCTTAGTGGCACTGTATATGGAGGACTCTCTTAGTGACACTGTATATAGTTGACTCCCTCAGTGACACAGTATATGGATGACTCCCATAGTGACACTGTATATGGAGGACTCTCTTAGTGACACTGTATATGGAGTACTCTCTTAGTGACACTGTATATAGTTGACTCCCTCAGTGACACAGTATATGGATGACTCCCATAGTGACGCTGCATTTGGATGACTCCCATAGTGACACTGTATATGGATGACTCTCTTAGTGGCACTGCATATGGATGACTCCCATAATGACACTGCATATGGATGACTCTCTTAGTGACACTGTATGTGGATGACTCTCTTAGTGGCACTGCATATGGATGACTCCCATAATGACACTGCATATGGATGACTCCCATAGTGACACTGTATGTGGATGACTCTCTTAGTGGCACTGCATATGGATGACTCCCATAATGACACTGCATATGGATGACTCCCATAGTGACACTGCATATGGATGACTCTCTTAGTGGCACTGCATATGGATGACTCCCTTAGTGACACTGTATGTGGAAGATTCTCTAAAGGGTTCTGAATATGTTCACATTAGAAGTAATTTTGATGGTTCCATTACACTCTAGGTGGCGGTGACCGGTGACTGCTGCTGGTGTAGAACACGGAAACATTAAAAGATACAATCTTAAAGGGTTTATCCCAGTATTAATAGTTATCTGGAACTTCCTGCTGCCATTGTTCCTGGGATAGTGTTTTCCAACCAGGGTGCCTTCAGCTAATGCAAAACTACAACTTCCAGCATGTCCGAATAGCCGAAGGCTGTCCGGGCATGCTGGTAGTTGTAGTTTTGCAAAAGATAGAGGCACCCTGGTTGGGAAACACTGGCCTGGGGTAACAATGAAGTATCACACATCCACAAATAAATCATAAAAAAAACGAATTAAATTTGATTACACAGAGGGACACTTAAAGGGGTACTCCAACGTTTAACAGCTGTTGACTCCAAACCTCATTTGGAGTTAAAATCAGCAGCTCCATATTAGTGAACGGTCACATGGAATGGATCTGCAGTGTATCTTTACGAAAATATGGGGGACTGACCTCTCTGTATAGTAGATAAGTTCTTAGGGGCCGGAATACCCCTTTAATTTCTATGGATGTAGAAGGTCCTGAAGGTGTAATGTGTTGGTGTCTCAGGACGTCCGTCCATGTAGGGTAGATTCAGTGTGTGAACACCGCCCAATACACATGGGGTCCAGGTGAATCTGATCACAATTATGTTACACACTAAAGCAGTATGGCGACATATACTGTAACGTAGCGCAGCAGGTGCCATTCATTTCAATGCATTCACTTATAATAACTAGGGTTGCCACTAATTTGCGTAATTTTTATATATGCGTGACATCACAGGACGTTATATAAGAGATACAATACATATGCCAGGGGAAATTTTTCTAAATCACGCCAAAATAAAGAAATTTTGAATTTTTTTTCCGGCATACAAAGTGACCAAAAAATACACAATTCTGGACTCTGGTATCTTTTTTTTTTTTTACTTTACGGTATTGACCGTGTGGTTTAAATTAACATTATGGGGGAGATTTATCAAAACCTGTCTAAAGGAAAAGTTGCTGAGTTGCCCATAGCAACCAATCAGATTGGTTCTTTCATTTCTGAAAAGGCCTGTGAAAAATGAAAGAAGCGATCTGATTGGTTGCTATGGGCAACTCAGCAACTTTTCCTTTAGACAGGTTTTGATAAATCTCCCCTTATATGTTAATAGTTTGGACATTTACGCATGTGGTGAGAACACACGTTTATTTTTCTTTACATTCATTTATCTATAAAATGGGAAAAGGGGGCGATTCCAACTTTTATTAGAGAGGATTATACACATTTATTACATGTACCTTCACAATCTGACCCACCCTCTGATCCCCCCCTGTGCCAGCACAGCTTAATCTTGGTGGGATGACTGATGTGTGGGAGGGAGAAAAGTTACCTCACACTTACAAACAAGGGATCATGGGACTTGTAGTTGGAGGGAATCACAGTGATACGGTGGAATCACAACACAGCCAATTAGAGCTCACTTATACATTTACCCATCTTTTTTTTTTTGTAATAAATGCAATGGGGGGGGGGGGGGGAACAAACTGAGTGAAAACAAGTATGTATAAGCTTAGAGAATGCTGCATTTTTGGAGAAGCGCTTATTTTGCTACCTATTGACTTTATTCTGTGGGTCAGTAGGCATTGAAGGGCACCAACGCTGTTTGTATAATCTCAGGAATTTTGAGGGGCATTCATCAATATTTTACTAGTATATGTGCTATTATAGATGTGAAAAGTCTCCTAAGAATATACCGTCCTGCTCCAAATTCACCAAAGGTCACATGCCACTTGATGAATTAACGGCTCCTACTCCCATGCTACCTGCTTAGACTTCTTTCCGGGGCTGAAGTGACATGGTGCTGCGACTTTTGTGAGACTTTTATGAGACTTTTGGAGAAAAGTCTCACATAATGAATCAGTGCCCACTGCATAAAACTAGTCTAAAGCACTACAAATGGTAGTTCACTTTCAGATATGATCTATAGCAAAAGTTGCACAAAAGTCTCATGGGAAGTGACTAAGACTTTATGTGACAATTTTAGATTAAAAAAACAAAACAATCTAACCAGCTTGATGAATTCCCGTCTATGTCTCATAGTTGAGGTATATTATGATGGAAATTACAGGCCTCTCTCATCTTTTAAGTGGCAGAACTTGCACAATTGGTGGCTGAATACTTTTCTGCCACACTGTATAGACATGTCCTTGTTTCTCTCTTCAATAAAATATAAAAAATTTTTTTACAGCTGCCTCACCAGGTAAGTTTAGTCATCTTAGTTGGGCATATCGGTGTGGCAGCAGCTTGGCATGATGCAGATTCAGCAGACAAATCCTGTCCCAGCAAATGTGATGAAGGTCGAGATAGCAGATGTTATGGTGGCCATATCCAGACCCACAAGATATGAACCAATACCTGTGGTATATAGACAGCCATACCTATAGTACTAGGGTATGTTCACACGGCGGAATATCCAGGCATAATTCCGTCACCACTGATGGCAATGCAGGGTTGTGGACTTCCGTGCAAAGAATAAACATATTCTTTCTTTGCACAGATCAATTTTAGCAGCGGAATTACGCAGGGTGGACATACTTTAAGTCTGTAACATGTATTTAACCACATGTCCTTGCTCAGCTTTCCATGAAGAAAGTGACACTTAAAGGAGTACTCCCCTTGAAAAATTTTTTCTGGTTGCAGAAAGTTAAACAGATTTATAGATTACTTCTATTTAAAAATCTTAATCCTTCCAGTACTTATCAGCTGATATTTGCTCCACAGGAAGTTATTTTCTTTTTGGATTTCCTTTCTGTCTGTCCACAGTGCTCTCTGCTGACACCTCTGTCCATGTCAGGAACTGTCCAGGAGTATAGGTTTGGGGATTTTCTCCTGCTCTGGACAGTTCCTGATATGGAAAGAGGTGTCAGCAGAGAGCACTGTGGTCAGACAGAAAGGAAATTAAAAAAGAAAAGAACTTCCTGTGGAGCAAAAAGCAGCTGATAAATACTGTAAGGATTAAGATTTGGAAGTAATTTACAAATCTATTTAACTTTCTGGCACCAGTTGATTTAAAGAAACATATTTTCCAGCGCAGTACCCCTTTAAAGGAATAGGACTTTCATAAGAGGATAATGTGTATCTAAAATTACATATATGGTAATGAGGACACGTCTGACAGTGGATGATGATTAAGGAATCACCTCTAATGATTTATCCTTCCTGCAGAATAAACTCCTGGGAATTCAGTCCTTTAATGCTTGAGGGTGAAATCACAATAGCATAACACAAAGGTCATGGCAGCACTCATGCAGCTCCCTGGAAAAGCTGGGTACTTTAGTTGGCGCCAATCAGGAATGAAAGAAAGGGCACTCCAGAATCCATGTGTATGATTGTTGGTTATTGGATAGCAGACAAGGCATTTCGAGGGGTTTTATTCCTCTTCGTCAGGTCTCTAGTATAACATGGACACCTTTTTGTGTCTGAATTATGCCTCTGTCTCCCCGTCGGCTGAAAGTTCTGTTTGTGGGTCTAATAACCAAAGCAAAGCATCATAGGGATGGATGATCCTTCTAGTTCAGGTTATTAAACCCATACTCAGCTGGGACTTGTGGCTGCCACACAGATGCAATATAACCATATTACATAAGTCTAAAACCAGCCGTACAGTGGGTTCTCACCCAAGGACCTCCTATTTAGAGATGAGCGAACTTACAGTAAATTCGATTCGTCACGAACTTCTCGGCTCGGCAGTTGATGACTTATCCTGCGTAAATTAGTTCAGCTTTCAGGTGCTCCGGTGGGCTGGAAAAGGTGGATACTGTCCTAGGAAAGAGTCTCCTAGGACTGTATCCACCTTTTCCAGCCCACGGGAGCACCTGAAAGCTGAACTAATTTATGCAGGAAAAGTCATCAACTGCCGAGCCGAGAAGTTCCTGACAAATCGAATTTACTGTAAGTTCGCTCATCTCTACTCCTATTATTAAGCTTTAGTACAGGGAAATGCTTAACACGGGGTCACCAGCTGTTGCAAACTACAGTTCGCAGCATGCTGGGAGTTGTAGTTTTGCAACAGCTGGAGGCACCCTGGTGGGAAAACACTGCTCCATTCACCACACTACTACTGCATTTCTAAAAACAAACAAATAAATAAAAAATGTTGACATGTGATGTAAGTTTTTATTGGGAGTCTCTGTGCTGAGACCTCTACTGACCACTAGAGAGAGATGAGTGAAGCGAGCTCATTGCAGGAGATGGGCTCCTTTTATTGTCTATGGAGTCTATCCTCTACAACATGACTGATTGAGCACATTATCTAGCCATCAGTTGGAGAACGGAGACCCCGACCTATCAAAACTTAAGATGTGTCTGCATGACATTTCTCATTAGCTCATCTCTACTCTACTGAATGAGGCTAGGTTTCCACTTGGTTTTTGTTCTGGCAGTTTTTGGATATCTGCCACTGTAGTTTTTGGGCCAAAACCAGAAATGTATTCAAAAGGAATAGGAAATATAAAGGAAGGACTTATACTTCTCCTCCTTTATGGATCCACTTCTGAATTTGTCTCAAAAACTGCACTGGCAGTTTTCCAAAAACTGCCAGAAAAAAAGAACCAAGTGGAAACCTAGCCTTAGGAATTAGTTTAAGACGTACTCAAGTGGAAAACAAATGTTTTCAAATCAACTTGTGCCAGAAGGTTAACCCCTTAAGGACTCAGTGTTTTCAGTTTTTTCATTTTAGTTTTTCATTTTCTTTTTTTCCTCCTTGCCGCACATGAAATCATAACCCTTTCAATTTTCCACCTACAAAATCCATATGATGGCTTATTTTTGCACCTCCAATTCTACTTTGTAATGACATCAGTCATTTTACCCAAAAATGTATGGCGAAACAGAAAATCATTGTGCAACAATTGTAAAAAACAAAACGCCATTTTGTAACTTTTGGGGGCTTCTGTTTCTACGTAGTGAATTTTTCGGTAAAAATTACACCTCTTTATTCTGTAGGTCCATACGATTAAAATGATACCCTACTTATATAGGTTTGATTTTGTCGCACTTCTGGAAAAAATCATAACTACACGCAGGAAAATGTATATGTTTAAAATTGTCCTATTCTGACCACTATAACTTTTTTTATTTCTCCCGCATGTGGGGATGTATGAAGGCTCATTTTTTTTGCACCATGATCTGAAGATTTTATCGGTACCATTGCCTTAAGGTATAAAAAGTAACCAAAAATACGCTATTATGGACTTTGGAATTTTTTTACGTGTACGCCATTGACCGTGCGGTTTAATTACAGAACTATTTTTATAGTTCGGACATTTACGCACGGGGTGATACCACATATGTTTATATTTATTTACATTGTTTTTTTTTTTATGGGAAAAGGGGGGTGATTTAGACTTTTATTAGGGAAGGGGTTAAATCCCATTTATTAACACTTTATTTTCAATGGTATAGCCCCCATAGGGGACTATAAGGCTAGGTCCACACTGAGGAATCTCCGGGCAAAACATTTCCGGAGATTCCGAGTGCGGCCAGCGCCGACTGACTAGGACCGTGCGGACCCTGCAGTCTCCAATAGACTACAATGTGTTCCGCGAGTATTTCTGCTTGAAGAATGAGCAACGCCATTCAAGCAGATTTTCCGTTCACAACTTCCACTTGACAAATTCTGAAGTGTGAATTTGTGAACGGATAAGTATATAAGGAAAAGTATATGAGATACAATAACACCCTCCCTCCCATAATGCGGTGTTACACTTTAACCTACTTACCTGTCCTGTGTCTTGAGCAGACTCAGATGCAGGTAGGTGCAATCCCATTTGGTGGCGCACTGACGGGTGACATCCTCCTGTGCTGTGCAGCACCTCCCCACAATGCCAGGGAGGTCACACATCAGGCACGCCAGCCCCTGCAGCTCACTTGAAGTGCGGTGTCCAGTCCTCTCTCTGCGCTGAAAAATATCAGCCATTGCATGGCCGTTTTTTTATGAGCTAAATGCCGTACCCCCGCCTTACCCTTGTGGTACCCCTAGGGGTACGCATACCACTGGTTGAGAACCCTGGCTTTAGCACATGGGCTGTGTCAAGTGTAGAGCTGTTTATATGCACAATGCTGTATTGTGATTCAGCTATAAGAGGGCACCCATAAAGGAGCATTGGGCCCTACTGCATACCCCTGCGGGAATTGTTGCATGCATTACTGCCATTAGAGATGAGCGAACTTACAGTAAATTCGATTCGTCACAAACTTCTCGGCTCGGCAGTTGATGACTTATCCTGCCTAAATTAGTTCAGCTTTCAGGTGCTCCGGTGGACTGGAAAAGGTGGATACAGTCCTAGGAAAGAGTCTCCTAGGACTGTATCCACCTTTTCCAGCCCACGGGAGCACCTGAAAGCTGAACTAATTTAGGCAGGATAAGTCATCAACTGCCGAGCCGAGAAGTTTGTGACGAATCGAATTTACTGTAAGTTCGCTCATCTCTAGCTGCCATATTATGGGCGACACTTCTAGAGGAAAAAAATCTGACACCTGACAGGGCATCATTTGGATGTAAACGGAGCCACATGGGTGAGGCTGGATGGCCAAACACTGTCAATCATGTCCTGTTTAGATGGACCTTTGCAGTGGTGGTCAGCATCAGTTCCTCCTCCAGAATAAGGAGGTTGTCCTAACCCAGTGTTTCCCAACCAGGGTGCCTCCAGATGTTGCAAAACTACAACTCCCAGCATGCCTGGACAGCCTTCGGCTGTCCAGGCATGCTGGGAGTTGCAGTTTTGCAACAACTGGAGGCACCCTGGTTGGGAAACACTGGCGTAACTCTGTTTTATTTGTTTCCACCACTGTCTCACATTCCAAAATCCATAGTCAGATTACCTGAACATCACCTCCACACATTCTTTAGTCAGTAAGTGATAGATAAAATCAATGGCGATGGGAATGCCGCCGATCAGCTCTCCAGGAAGTTGAGATTTCTAGGGCACGAGACACCTGCCCGGTACCTGCTGCCTCAGTGGTGTCACTAGTTCCTGGTGACTGCTCCCTTTATAATAACATTACAATAATTCATGGAAATGCGATCACACCAAAGCACATAACAAATAAGCCACAGTCACGTTGTCTCTTATCGTAGGTGGAAATAAATACTTTATTGCCCAGTTAAGCATGCAGAGGCATGACGTGCCCATGTCACACAGTATCAGGACAATGGGAATAAGACATACTAGCAGTTTACATAGCACCGACAAGCCAGATTTGTTGGATAGAGCTAGGCCTGTCACACTTCACTGCTCCGACTATAGAGGAACTACATTTACTCTAATGCTTTGAGTTGGGGGTGAAAAAGCATTATGGGAAATGTAGTTCAGCAACAGAGGGATGCAGCAACCTGACTGACCCTTGGCTGATGTTCACAACCCTGAGTGCTGTACCTAAGGGTACGTTCACACTACGTAATTCCCACGGAATTCTGCAATCGGGATTCCGAGGTGTGAAGTTTAACATCAGCGTGAATGGCTCTGCCGTGAGACCCGTTCAAAGTGAGGAATTTCAGCGGCGGACAATTCCGCCACTGAAATTGTTCAGCGCAAAGAAAGAACATGTTCATAGCCATCAATAGTGACTGCACAGTGTCGGTCGGCGGCCGGCCGAACAGAATCTCTGCTTGTGGAATTCTGCGAGCGGAGATTCCGCAGTGTGAACATACCCCTAAGGCTGGGTTCACACCACGTTTTTCAAATATGGTAACCGTAAACGGTTTTCCGCAAAAAAACGTATACGACCGTATCCGAAACCGTATGCATAGAGAATGCATTGTAAACCGTATTCCAAATGTTGTGTACGGTTGCATCCGTTTTGCCTCGGATACGGTTTTGCCGATTTTTCAACCGTAGGCAAAAACGCTGTCGACCACGTTTTTTGCCTCTGGTTGGAAAACCGTATGCGAACCGTATGTGGTTCTTTTAACATTGTTGTCTATGGGAACCGTACACAGAATTTCAGAATACGGTTGCACACGTTTTTTCTAATCCGTTTTTGGAGTTGACACATGCGCAGATTGGAATTTCAATAGAACAATAGTAACTTTATTAAATTGCTGGAAAACTAATTCCAACAAAATAGCAAAACCGTTGTCAAAAACTGATGCAAACGGATAGAACCGTATGGGGAAAAACCGTATACGTTTTAATTTGGAGTCATACGGTTGTATAAGGTTGCATACGGTTTTTGCCATACGTTTTTTAGCGGAAAACCGTATACGGTAACCGTATTTGAAAAACGTGGTGTGAACCCAGCCTAAGACAGAAGATTGATGTGGTGCAGCCTTAGCACTCTGCACCATGTGCTACAATGTGCCTATGGTTTCAGAGGACACAGACAAAGAAGGTATCTACAGATTTACCATAGAGAACTATCTTCCCATCGCTGTGAAACATGATGCTAGTCGCAAATTAAAGAACATCTAGAAAAATAAAATCAGATCCTCTGCAAGAAATTACATATTGGAGGAGGGTTAAAAAAAAAAAAAAAAAAAAAGGAAATTAAAATGATATTTCCCATCATCCCCCACACTCCACATATGTCTAATATTACAATGAGCTGGGAATAAGGCACCAGTCCTCATGGGCGGGACATCTGACCACTTACAGTGATATGGCACATGACTCCTCCCACTAGGGGAAGAGGCAGACACCAAAAGACTTGTGGTAAGTTAGGAAATACCATGCATGGCAGGCCTGTCACTTATTCATGCCTGGGCAAATTATCAGGATTTTTTTTTTGTGGGGGGGGGGGGGGGAGGGGCACTGTACAATTTATTAAAATTTCTTAAAATATTACAATTTTGTTTTTTTTACTTTCCTCATTCCTCTACAAACCCAATGTAGTTTTCAGAAACACAACCATAAATGCATTCTCCAGTATATAATAAAGACAGCATGAAGTAAAAGTCACACAGCAACAATATACATATAAAAAAGGTGCTTAAAGCAACCAATATTGACCAAAAGTAAAGTGGGTTCCATGTAAGAGAGGCCCACAAATGGCTGCAATGAAAACAAGACCTGAGGTGGAGGCAATATGAGAGTGTAGTGGATGGAAAAATAGAGGCGGCCATTTATGGGTCCATAGTCTGACCCTATAGTCTGACTAGTGAGCACTTGTAATCATTTTGATCCGTGTCATAAAGAATAATGGAAAGGGTATAATGTTATTCATACAAGTGCCTGTATGTAACACCCACTATTGTTTCTGTTCTGAAGCAGTGGGGGGAGGGGGTCCAAGTGTTACAGATAGATAACATGGATATGTCCACCTGGATAGGACCTAACTGTGGTTATGCAATGTATCCCTTTTTTCATAAAAAATAATACAACCTTATTTGTGGAGCTGACAGTCTCACTGACCAGGGGTTTTGGGATGAAGGATCTCCAAGTACTTGGCCAAATGCAAATGGTTTTCCTAGGTTATTATTAAGCAACTACTTCCTCAATCTCTTCAATAGCAGCCTTAAAGGGGTTCTCCATTCCTAGACACCTTATCCCCTATCCAAAGGATAGAGGATAAGATGTCTGATTGTGGGGGTCCTGCCGCTGGGGACCCCCCACGATCTCTCCTGCAGCACCCCCGGTCATCTGTTGCATGAAGTTTGCTCCGTACACCAGATGACAAGCAGGTGCTGCAGCAGAGATTGTGGGGGTCCCCAGCGGCAGGACCCCCACAATCAGACATCTTATCCTCTATCCTTTGTATAGGGGATAAGATATTTAGGGGCAGAGTACCCCTTTAAATGTGGCTGCAATATGAAGCATCAATCCCCTTATTTCCCTTAGGTTGGCTGCTATATTTGCATCGATCCTGTTATCCAGGGCTTATTCTAAGAAGTGCTTTCTCCTTCGTATTCAGGCAGCACAAGTATAAAGCAGATGTGCAGCATTCAGACTAAAAATCAAAGCAACATTACAGATAACATTTCACAATTGTCTTCTATCAGATGGGAGGAAGGATGCCCTTTATCATGACACCATCATAAATGGTACAATAAAATCAATACAATACGAATCCCTATTATATATTTAGTGCAAATCTGTTACTATATATTCAGTGACAGGAAAAGCCTTCTATATGTATACAACTCCTGGGCCTGGTGTGGGTGGGCAGCACATCTGTCCAGAATGTACAGAAGAGCCACCGATTATAAAACTTAGCAATAAATCGGTGTCAACATAAAAAAATTCCATCCATGCACAAAAAGAAAAAAAATGCCTATATAAAGTTTGTTCTCGGCCATAAATCAAACTGCTTATCTTGCCTGTGTAAAAAGTTAGTGAGAGAAGAGGTAATGCCATGTGTGTGTCCTTCGGAGGCACATCAGCGATGTCCAGTGTATGCCTTAAACCAAGAGGTGACGGAGGCCGCGGCAGAGGAGATCATCCCCCCGGCACTACTGCTGGCGATGGGCTGAGACATCATGGTGCTCTCACAGTCCTGCATCTCCAGTGGTTGAGAGGGAATGTCACAAAATTTAGGACTTGGCAGATTTTCCCAGTCAGTGCCGAGGTCTGTTTCTTCATCGCTTATGTGCTCATCTCCACTGTCATCGCTCTCGCCAGCGCCACTGGGATCTACGAATTCCATGGAGTCCTCAAGATCAGCACTGATTTCAAAAGGTCCGGACCTACAGAACAGAAGGTAGACAATCGTATCTGTGTCTGTCACTATAACAGAGTGTACATGTGATGTCACTGCTCCGACAGGAACAGTGTCATCGAGATCCCCCCATCAGACATCTATGACACAATCCAATCTATAAGGTAGAAAACCCCTTTAAAATCCCTGTACTGTCAATTGCTCTTGCACAAGCTAAAACTTCAACTCCAATAAGAAGTACACATCTGCTGTGCATCCATTCATGTACATCAAAGAAGTACTCCAGTAAAAAATATATTTTTTTCATATCAACTGGCTCCAGACAGACTTTACAGATTTGTAAATTACTTATATTAAAAATCTTAATCCTACCAGTACTTATTAGCTGCTGAAGTTGAGTTCTTCTTTTCTGTCTGACCACAGTGGTCTCTGCTGACATCTCTGTCTGTCTCAGTAACTGTCCAGAGCATTAGAGGTTTGCTATGGGGATTTTCTACTCTGGACAGTTCCTGAGACAGACAGAGGTGTCAGCAGAGAGCACTGTGGTCAGACAGAAAAGAAAAAAAACTCAACTTCAGCAGCTGATAAGTACTGGAAGGATTAAGATTTTTTTAATAGAAAGTAATTTACAAATCTGTTTAGCTGTTTAAAGGGGTATTCCGGGCAAAACAAAGGATAGGGAATAAGATGTCTGATCGTGGGGGGGGCCCACTCCTGGGACCCCCCCCCCCCCACGATCTCCCTGGATCACCCGCATTCTATGCAGGAGCTGCGTCTCCAGTTTCGGGAACCTCCAAGTTTCCGGAACGGGGACGCGACATCACGCCAAACCACGCCCCCTCCCATAGACATGAATGGAGGGGGCGTGGCATCACGTCCCCAGTCCCGGATACCTGGAGGTTTCCGAAACTGGAGACGCAACTCCCGCATAGAATGCTGGTGCTGCAGGGAGATCGCGGAGGATAGGGAATAAAAAAATTTTGCCCGGAATACCCCCTTTAACTCTGAGGCCAGTTCATATGGAAAAAAAATAGTTTTGCCCCAGAATAACCCTTTACATACCAGCTGTTACAGTGCGAATTAGCTATGAATTAGTTTATGTTCCAGTGAGCAAAGGATCATACACACACTGTGCAGACACAATGCTACAGTCTTTCACTACTGTACATTGAGAACATTGAGGAAAGGAAAAACTTCAAGCTTACCTGCCCAGGTTTTCACTGTCTGGACTAACCAAGTACATAAGATTCCTGAGCGTATGTAGTGGATGGAGCAGATCCAAGTCCACGTGCTGCGGGTGAGACAAACAGTATTGTTATACAGCCTCACAAGACAGACTCCCTTTAAAACCTTTATGTCAGTGTTTTTACAACCAGGGGGCCTCCAGCTGTTGCAAAACTACAACTTCCAGCCTACGGCTGTCCAGGCATGCTGGGAGTTGTAGTTTTGCAACAGCTGGAGGCACCCTGGTTGGGAAACACAGCTTTATGTACTAGATAAGACACAAACAAAAGCTTAAACATGAGTAAGATCCAGTTCCTAGTGAATGGAAGCCCTGGAGGCCACTAAAGTGCCACAGATTTCTCTCCGTAATTGCTCTCCAAACCCTTGCAACTTGACTGGCAGGTCTGGAGTTGAATTTCCATAGGAATCAATTATGATAGGGAACAGGGCTTGGCTACACCTCCATACTTGTGTGACCGAATAAAAGATCATATTTTGGGGGTATCTGACTGATAGGCTTGAAACCCTGGGTATGTGTAAACTTGTTTTTGTCTGACCTATCCAGTAATGGTCGAGGTTAAAGGGTTACAATCATTCCGACTGGCAATATACAGTTGAAACTAAAAGTGCAATCCTGTTGCCCGAGAATAGCACCAAAACTCACATGATCAGACGAACTAGAGATGGATGGACATAAATGGGACATCAGGCAGTCCGTGTGAGCACATGAGTTTTGGGACTAGTCTCCACACTGACGGCAATGTAGTCCACACCAAATTCTTCCTAAAGAATGATCATGTTCATTCCTTCGGCGGAGTCTGGAATTAGAATTTTTGTGGCAGAAATTTCCGCTCGCTGCAGCAGAATCCCACTGCAGACAACTTCCCCTTCTGTATGGTCGATGGGACCTTAAAAAACCAGTTCACACCCCTGTTTTAGCAAATACTTGCATCGCCTGTGAAATATCATAGGGCGACTACTCTGTTATTCCTTCTGCAAATGCACGACTAGATTAACAACTATGCATTGCTGTTATCAATAAGGTTTGTCCACATACAGTACAGCACTGGTTCCCAACCGGGGTGCCTCCAGCTGTTGCAAATCTACAACTCCCAGCATGTCCGGACAGCCTTCGGCTGTCCGGGCATGCTGGGAGTTGTAGTTTTGCAACAGCTGGAGGCACCCCGGTTGAGAAACACTGCAATACAGTCTTGTTCAGTCTTGTTTGCACAGTAGCAGAATGCATAGAGACACACATTATTGACAATGGGAATGGAAACTTCCGGCTGTCTATTTATTCATACATTATCAGGAGAATTAACAGGAACTGCCCAATACAGCTGTAAAACAAGAGAATTTAGAATTGTGATTCTCTTCCTTTTGAGGGCTGGGGTAAAGAAGAATTTACTAAAACAGACATGTGGAAATAAGCAACGGGTCCGCGGGTTTATTGCACACTTTGGATAATGATATATACAAGTTGGATTATTCTATGGACAAGGGTTCCTATCTATACCTAAACAGTCACTAAATAAACCCCATGGACACTTTAACCCATCTAGGACACAGGGCGTACAGGTACGCCCTGGTACTTAAAAACCCAGGGCGTACCTGTGCGTCCTGAGTCCCGTTAATGGGGTTTAATCCGTTCTCACGAGCGGAAAACGGGTTAAACCCAGTGGGTACCAGTTGCTACAGGCAGCCAGGACCCACGGCTAATGCCGGGCACCACCAATCGGGCCGATGCCCGGTATTAACCCTTTAGACACCGCGATCAAAGTTGATCACGGCGTCTAAAATGAAACTAAAACTATTCCGGCAGCTCAGCGGAGCTGATCGGGACTATCGCGTCAAAAATCATGATGTCAAAAATAGGCTTGGACTTAAGGGGTTAATGTGTGTTTGGCCATTGATTTACTATTCCACTCACTATGATACAATGATAACAATAGGACAAACAATGATACAGACCTGAGAAAAGCACAGATAGAGAATGTTGGAGTTCAGCTTATTAACTGCTCGATTAAATTTCCACCGATTCAAATTCTCTCCACAAAATTCACTGTAAAAATCCAGAAAGAATATGGTAATGTATATGGTTTTAGTGTTATGTTGGGTTTGCTTAGTAACAAGAAGGGATCAGCTATTCTTTCCTTCTCTACTACCTGAACACTATGGTAATACATCTTCTCAAATTGAAATCTTATGTGGAGAATGCAGAGAGTATGGTCAGCTCGCCCCACATACGCCCCACTGCCGCACGGACCGGTGTGGACATCCACCGCAGGGAATATTAGAAACAAGGAAGACCTGTCCAGCACAGTTGTTCAGATAAACGCTTTTCTTTATATGAATCAAACAAAACATATTCAGAACGTGCTGAAATAGGTGACGCGTTTCGGTCAGATTATCCAACCTTACTCATGCCATGTATGGACACTTCTTCCTTGTTTCGAAAACTTATGTAGATCTATTAGGGTCCCATAGTCAAAGGTTTTATGTAGCGAAAATACTGCGCCTGAGGCATTATGTGCAATTTTTTTTATTTACCTAAAGTTGTTTTCCCAATATTAAAACTTAGGCTGCTTTCACACTGTGAAATAGTTCCGTTTAGGAACTTCTGCCAGAAGTTCCGTCACTATATCGGCGAAACCCGGCCGTTACAAAACCCCTGGCGGCTGTGACTAAATTGCATTGCAGCCTATGGGGTTGCATGCAGTAATTTTTCCGCCACGATGTCCCGTCACTATATAACGCCCGTAATGAATTACGGGCATATACGGGTGCAAACGGGCAGTTACAAAACCCCATAGGCTGCAATGCAATTTAGTCACAGCCGTCAGGGGTTTTGTAACGGCCGGGTTTCGCCGATATAGTGACGGAACTTCTGGCGGAAGTTCCTAAACGGAACTATTTCCCAGTGTGAAAGCAGCCTTACCACCTATCCACAATATAGGGGATACGTATATAATCAGTAGCCGTCAGACCCCTTGGACCCCCCACCACCATATTACGGTATGTTCATACATTAGTAAAAATGTGCGGAATGTACATTCTGTACATTTGTAAGTTCCAGCGGGGGCTAGGACTGTTCGAAAATGCGCCATCTCATAGACGGCAATGAATTTCCAAGCCAAATATGCAGAAAGAATAGACATGTCTATGCTTTCTGCGGACACCGGAATTGGGATTTCTGCTGCAAAAACATCTGCCGCGGAAATTTCACCATGTGCACAATGCAGCAGAATCCTATTGAAATCAATGGGATGTCAGTGCAGAATATTCGGGTGGAATTCTGCACAGACATTCTGCTGTGTGAACCTTCTCTTATGGGACTTTTAAAGGGGTATTCCAGGAAAAAACTTTTTTATATATATCAACTGGCTCCACAACGTTAAACAGATTTGTAAATTACTTAAATTAAAAAAATCTTAATCCTTTCAGTACTTATGAGCTTCTGAAGTTAAGGTTGTTCTTTTCTGTCTAAGTGCTCTCTGATGATACGTGTCTCGGGAAACGCCCAGTTTAGAAGCAAATCCCCATAGCAAACCTCTTCTAAACTGGGCGTTTCCCGAGACAGGTGTCATCAGAGAGGACTTAGACAGAAAAGAACAACCTTAACTTCAGAAGCTCATAAGTACTGAAAGGATTAAGATTTTTTAATAGAAGTAATTTACAAATCTGTTTAACTTTCTGGGGCCAGTTGATATGTATATATATATATATAATATATATATATATATATAATATATATATATATATATATATATATATATATATATATATATATATGTATATTTAAAAAAAAAAAGTTTTTTCCTGGAATACCCCTTTAAAGATAAATGTGGTTGTACTCGGCTATCTTCAGGAGTCTCACTACTGGGGGGTATTGGGCACTTTCTAAAAATAAAACTATAAAGCCATACTAGACCAAAAACCCAGGCTTTTTCCTACCGCAGGGTATATACTTGCCTATTATAAATCTTTCTTGGAAGGTTGACATTTAATATGTGCGAAAGAGTGTTAACCAGCTGAGTTGCATAGCATAATGCAGCACTGATCGTGTACGCCGGGTTGTTGTGTTCCATCTCTGCAAAAAAAAAATAAAAAATGAAAAGATGACCAATATGTTATAGAAGCTCTTCAGAGTTCCCCATAAGCATGCCAAATGTACATACATAGATAAAAAGAGAAAAAAGGAACACAATAGCGCCCCTGGTGAAGTACGTTAGGCACAGGTAGGGAGATGCTGGTAATAACACTCACCCTGTGGTGTTGCGCTCAGAGCACAACATCTGGTATCGCATGTATCATAGAGTGGGATCCTGCAGCTTGATTCCCCCGATCCCAGGCAGCGTCTGGTCCGGTAATAGTATAGGCAGCAGAAGAAACAAAAACGGAACTTATTCCAAGCGCCAGATCCCTTGAGGTAGTCAGTCTAACAAAGTAGACCAATTTCAATAAAAGATAACATTTATTCCAAGCATAGATCAACGCGTTTCAGACCCGAAACAGGCCCTTCATCAGGAGAGAATGCAGGTCAATGTCTCTTCCCTGTCCGGCTGAGGCTCTGAGGACAGCCTGTCCTCAGAGCCTCAGCCGGACAGGGAAGAGACACTGACCTGCATTCTGTCCTGATGAAGGGCCTGTTTCGGGTCTGAAACGCGTTGATCTATGCTTGGAATAAATGTTATCTTTTATTGAAATTGGTCTACTTTGTTAGACTGACTACCTCAAAGGATCTGGCGCTTGGAATAAGTTCCGTTTTTGTTTCTTCTGCTGCCTATAATTGTACATACATGTCACTTTAATAGAGCAGGAGGAATAAGCAGCTGCTAACCACCCCCTAGCACCACTTATCTCCAGGGCAAATTAATCAGATCAGATAATTGTTTACTCAGGGTTTGCCAAGCCCCATAAGAAGGTGGATTTTTTTCCATATAACTTGTCAGTAACAACTAAAAAGTAATGTTTTTCAACAAGGGTGCCTCCAGCTGTTGTAAAACTAAAACTCCCAGCATGCCTGGGGCATGTAGGGAGTTGTAGTTTTGCAACAGCTGGAGGCACCCTGATTGGACACTTGTCTATGGTCTAGATCAGTTCATTTCCAGATACAGATTTGCATCAATCCAAACAAACCAGTGACAGTACTGAAAACATAGACTATGTTCACACTGGTGTCTCAGTTGTGTTAAGGTGTCCATTGTTCTGGGAGGGAGATTAGTGCTCAAGTCTGCATTACTCATGCTGGAAAAAGCCCCCCGAGGCTCCTAACACCTGTGTGAACAGAGCCGGATTACTGGATTATTATATATATATATATATATATATATATATATATATATATATATAATTTAGACAATAGCTCTTTATGCCAGTCCCTGATATATAAATGTTTGTGTTATGAGAAAACCATGGCCTTATGATAATGCTTGAGTATCACACGTTATAAAATCCATTAATTGCTGAATTAACATTTGTACATCCACGTCCATCGCAGCCATTACCAGGTCCTGGTGTTGTCTTCTTTTCCTCCACCCAGTTGTAGTAGGC
This sequence comes from Hyla sarda, assembly GCF_029499605.1. Taxonomy (NCBI): domain Eukaryota; kingdom Metazoa; phylum Chordata; class Amphibia; order Anura; family Hylidae; genus Hyla; species Hyla sarda. The sequence continues at coordinate 40,026,150 of NC_079199.1, read as the reverse complement.
AGAGTAATCGCCATTATTGGGCAGAGTGATCCAGGGTCCGGCGATACTAATGCTGGTATCTCCATTGTGATCATCACACACCCATCTTCCAGAAAGGTAAGTGGTTCTGCGGGCTTCAGCCAACTTGCTCACAGTGCTGGAGGTCATTGCATTGTCGTTCTCAAAAGAAACGTCGGCGGGATCCCTGATAACACAGACATAAAATGTGTACATGTTAGTGATAAGATTCTTTGGTTTTTATCATTCTAGAACTGCAATGTGCAAGTCAATGGGTGCATTAGATTCTGGACACAAATTTCATAAACAATGGACCCTAAAGGGGTTTTCCTACAGCAGGCTTTGTGGATCAGACAGACACTCTAGAACAGTGTTTCCAACCAGGGTGGCTCCAGCTGTTGCAAAACTACAACTTCCAGCATGCCCGGACAGCCGAAGGCTGTCCGGGCATGCTGGGAGTTATAGTTTTGCAACAGCTGGAGGTGCCCTGGTTGGAAAACACTGCTCTAGGCCAATGTTTTCCAATCAGAGTGCCTTCAGCTGTTACAACACTACAACTCCCAGCTTGCCCAGACAGTCTTTGGCATCCAGGAGGACAGCTGGAGGCATCCAGTTGGGAAACACAGCTCTACAATAACTGCTGGGGCCCTCACAGATAACAATTACCAGTGAATGGGAAGCAGTGACTATCAGCAGGCATCCTATGTGGCTTTCCAGCTGCTGTCCCAGATCGCTCTTTCTGGCTTTCTCCGCTCCCCTGGCCTGTTTTCAGCACCAAAGGGTAAGTTACACGATTTGCATAACTCCCATAGACTTTAATGGGAATTTCGCAAACGACATAGCCCCAATGTTTTCATAACTCCTGGAGTTCGGTAAACAGATTATCTTGCCATTTGCCCAACTCCTATTAAAGTCTATGACAGTTGTGCTCAGGGCTTACATTCGAGCTTGTGGTAGCGAGCGCTGAATACACAACTACGCAAACCATGCATTGACTTACCAAGCGGTTAGAGTTGTTCCGTACTTGAGATTGCACCTACATACAAACCTATGTACCTATATAAATAAGAATGACTGACGAAGCGGTTGAGTTGTGCCCATACCCGCGTATTTGGGCACGCCTATAGAGGGCATACCCTATGGTGAATTGATAAGAATAAGGGAGGGTTGGGAGGGTACTTGGAACCAAGTACGCCCCGCCTGTATGTTGCGGGGGCGTTTTATAGAGGTGCCCCCTGCATGGCCCCGCCTGTAGGTGCGGGGGGCGTGGGAATTCCTACTTATGTAAATTGCGTAACTTCCCCGATTCGCCAGCTTTCTTGAACACCTCCGGCGCTGCAAACAGGCAGGAGATGCGGAGAAAGACGGAAGGGGGCGAGCCGGGACAACCACTTTTAATGTGCACCAATAATATCAGAGGTCATAGTGTTAGGGCTTATGCACCTGGCTGTATTATGGGTCAGTTTTGCCCAGATCTGTATTAGACTTGCCATACAGGTACATAGGGTTTCTGACTCTATCAGAACATGTCACAATTTTTTTTCTATCAGACTGCACGTGTGCTGAGGTATTCTCCTTCAGGAGTATTGCTTCTAGCCAGTAATACCTCTGCATTGCTATACAGGTACAGTGACACCATGTGGGTTTATACTAAGAAGCTGTACCGCCTCCATGAACTACCCTACAGGCTCCAATCGGGTCGGCAGGACAGTAACAAGACAATGGAGCGGTAGCTCGTCTTGTCAATGGTGGACATGGTGGAGGTGCCAAAAGGACTGAAGATTTTATATCAGTGATGGCACCAGATGGAAGCTACTGAAGAAAGTGTCAAAGTGGAGACATCAGAAGCCTATAACTTGTGGTTACCTTGTTATATTTCTCACTTCTCCTATGGGAAATATCACTGAAGTCAGCTCCAGAATATGTGATCGTCGGAGGCTGGCCAACTCTGCGTGCCGACTCTTCAGATCTTTGTTCCTCTTCTCCACTACCACGCTGAGCCTTTGGTTCCGCCTCTGTATCTTCTCCTTCTTCTCCTGATGCCTTTGACTCCTGAGATAGATTTCGTGGTTGTATTTTTTGGACTTGGTAAGAAGTTCGGAATCTTTGAAGAAAAAGAAAAAAAAAGAGTAGTTAATATGCACATGAATGTTTTCTCTTGGCAAAAACAGAATCTAAGCCAGAGTTTCCCGACCAGGGTGCCTGCAGCTGTTGCAAAACTACAACTCCCAGCATGCCTGGACAGCCGTTGGCTGTCCAGGCATGCTGGGAGTTGTAGTTTTGCAACAGCTGGAGGTTCACTGGTTGGGAAACATGGATCTAAGCAGATAAAAGAGCTAGACTATAGGTTTAGGACATTATATGCCATATAGAGATCACTGACTTTTATTCTCCCCCGTCAATTCTTACATCACATATGTGGGTTTGTTGTGGTGCCGCTGGGGACTGAACGCTAAGGTATGTCCACATTAAGTTTGTTTCACATGGATTTTAGCACATATTCATTTTAATATATATATATATGTAAAATCTGGTGGCAATCAGACAACGAAGTTTCTACACTGCCATTCAAAACCAATGCCAAATAATAAGGCTGATTACAGCTCCTGGAAAAACAAATAAATAAAGAAATAATAATAATAAATCCATAAGAAGAACTAAGGGGCATGTCACATGTTTTTGGATAGAAATGGCGAAGATTTTGCAGCAAATCTGCAGTGGAAATGCAAGATCCAGCTTCTGTTTTCTGCCGCAGAAAGATGCTCTGGATTTTACTCTATCATGGTGCTGGGCGGTATAACGGTTCATACCCAATACCGGTGTGTTTTTTGTTTACGATATAAATTTTTCACATACCGCAATACCGTTTCCATAGCAACCAACTCCAATGCGTGATGGCGTAGAGAAATGTCCGGCCACACAGCATCACTGGGAAGTGTAGTCCGAGCCGCACTGAACTGACTGTGAGGAGCTGGGGGGGACTACAACTCCCGGCGGGCTCGGGAAACTAGAGCAGAGCTGCGAAGACATGGAGAAGAGTTACCTGGCGGCCTGACCGAGACCCCAGGTACCATGGTGAGGACCCCGACCACCTGACATTATACTGAGGACCCCCCCCGCCCCGCCCCGAAATACCGTTAAATACCATGAAGCCGCCACAACTTAGAAAAATATCGTGATATACATTTTTGGTCATACCGCCCAGCACTACTCCATCATGTGAACATAGCCTTAGAGATTGTTTCCACTAGATATTACAGCTGATCACTGGGGATCCAGCAGCAGGACAGAGTGTTCTTTCTTAGCTTTTAGTCAGGGGTTCCTTTTTACAAAAAGGGATTGCCTATTATGGAGAACCTAATGTTATACAAGGACTGTGGTTTAAATGGTCACTCTCAAAACTAATTTTTGCTATTGCACTCCTTGTGGTAAATAAAAAATTATTTCTAATATACTTTGGTAAAAAAAAAAAAAGGAAATTTTCTATGTTTTATTTGTGCTTAAAAAAGCTCAAGAGCACATTTTCCCCCATCTCATACACAGACTTAGGACCGAGGTCCAAACACAGAAAGTGCAGCCTGGAGTGCTGAGGGGGGTGTGTCCAACCAATAGCATATGGCAGTTAAGTGTGAGAGGAGCTATGATTGGATGAGGCTGGACACACCCCCTCAGAACTCCAGGCTGCACTTCCTGTGTTTGGACCTTGGTCCTAAGTCTGTGTTTAAGATGAAGGAAAATGTGCTCTTGAGCTTTTTTAAGCACAAATAAAACATAGAAAACTTTTTTTTTTTTAAACAAAGTATATTAGAAATATTTTTTATTTACCATTTACCACCAGGTGTGCAATAGCAAAAATTTTTATTTTAATGAGAGTTACCCTTTTAAAGAATTGTCTTCTATGGAGAACCTAATGTTATAAATGGACTGTGGTTTAAAGGGACTTTCTACTACGGAGAGCCTACTGTTATACAAGAATTGTGGTTTAAAGAGTACCTGTCAACCAAGAACCTCTGCTCAAATACTATATCGTCCAATTAAAGAAGGGGGACTAGGCTGCCCAAACCTTTTAAAATATTATTACGCTTCCCTCTTAACCCAGGTTCAGAGATTATGGCATAATGAAGTGGGGATGCACTGGGTAGTCTTGGAAACTGAGCTGATGGGGGGAGTGCCCCCTGGGTTAGCATTGTGGGTATCAGCTTTATTAAATAAGAAAATGGGAAGGGATGTTGCGACGGTTGTCGCGGGTTTGGAAGCATGGCGGTACGCGTTGCAACATCAAATCCTAAACCCATGCATATTGGAGAATGTTCCACTGGCGGTAGTCCAGTTCCTTATACCAACAACAGATTTTGCTGCCTGGATGAAAAAGGGTATTTTAACACTAGGAGATATTGTGGGGGATACAGGACTGCTGCCATTTGAACATATCACAAAAAAATTTGAAATCCCTCCAAAAGACTTTTTTAAGTATTTGCAGCTGCGACATTGTGTCTCCTCTTTTGATTGGAGAATTGAAGTAAAGTCAAGATACAATGAGTATTTCTTTAATAATAAGGGGGGTAGAGGTGGGATATCTAGATCATATAAAGCTTTACAACAAACAGAGCCCAAAATAATGAATTTTCAGGTCAAATGGGAAATTGACCTAGGGTTTTCTATCTCTGAAGAAACATGGTCGGGTATCTTTACTATCCCAGTCAAGTTTTCACATTGTCTCTCCCATTTGGAGTCATCACGCAAGTTACTATATAGGTGGTACCTGACCCCGGTTAAAATGGCTAAATTCAATATAAAGAACTCTTCGGTTTGTTGGCGGTGTAAGCTGGGGGTGGGTACATTAAAACATATTTGGTGGGATTGCCCACATATAAAAAGGTTTTGGGATGAGATATATGAATTACTGAAGCTATTGTGGGGTGAAACTATGGATATTATCTGGGGGCCAGGAATGGCGTTATTATCATTGGGTTTGAATCACCTTCAACCGAAATATTCAGTGATAGCCTTCCATGTACTGGTTACAACAAGGGAGGCAATAGCCAGTTGTTGGAATAGCCAAACTCTTCCAAATATAATTTCCATTGTTAGAACATTGAGACAAATATGTATTATGGAGAAATTAAGATTAAATAGGATTGTAAAGGATAAGTCAAAAGACAAATGGCAGGAGATCTGGGAAATTTTTGAAACCCAATTAAATAAGTTGGTGTGAACCTCCCTAAATATTTGGGGTGAACTCTGGGTGTGAGTGGAAAAGGGAGGCGGAAGGATGGTTGGGTGAGAGGGGTGAGAGAGAGGGAGAGATTGTAGGATGTTGTTAAGTAGAGGTTTGGTTGTTTTGAGTTTTATTTATGTATATGTGCGATAATTGTATCTTGAAAATAACAATAATAAAATATTATAAACACAAAAGAGAACCTGTCACCAAACTAAAAACTTTTAATATATTGGTTCTTATGTAATTATCAGACACTTTTCTATTTACTTGCTGTAAAAATTCTCAACCTTTATATGTTTTTAATGTGATTGAAAAAACGGCCTCTAGGTGGCTCTGTTCTGTCCCTTGCCGCAAGTCAAACAGTTAGTTTGGTCTCCTCCTGGCCTGGCAGGAGACCAAACTCAGGAAGTGCTTGCGAGGCATGGCGAGGCACAGCTCTCACAGGCTTCAGTGGCGTCACGCCTGCTGGGGAACACCCACTTACTCCTCCCGGGAGCTCACACAATGTGAGTAAGGGGAAAGGTATGATGCAGAGCTTTATAAAACTCAGATTTTAGTTTTAAAGGGCAGAAGGGGTGTTAGGAGTAGTTAGGGCATATAATCAGAGTGAGTTTAGAAAATATAAAACACAGAAGATCCGTCTCACAAGGTGATGATCCAATGTTACTTTATTCATATTCCAGCAAACAAAGTCATATAAAAGCAGGACTAAAGCGTTTTGGACGCCATGTCCTTAGTCACTCAATATAGTGGCATCCGAAACGCGTTAGTCTGCTGTTATATGACTTTGTATGCTGGAATATTAATAAAGTAATATTGGATCATCCCCTCATGAGCCGGATCTTCTGTGTTTTGGATTCTGTTGGGGAGGGGCTCTGCAAGTTGCAGGTGTGGTGAGCTGTAGTGTTGAGCGGCATAGGCCATATTCGAATTCGCGAATATATGGACGAATATTCGTCATATATTCGCGAATATTCGCATATTCGTAATATTCTCCATTTATTTTCGCATATGTGAAAATTCGCGTATGCGAAAATTAACATATGCGAAAAGTAGCATATACAAAAAATAGCATAAGCATGTCATGTGGTGTTACATGACATGTTTATTGTGTCACTTTTTCATGCATCTCCTCCCTTTTGTAGGTTTTTGCCCTAAAGCTTTGTCTTTTCAAGAACTAGGGGGAAGATTTATCAAAAGTGGCGGAGTGCAGATTAAAAATGGAGCAGCGGCCCATAGCAACCAATCAGATCACTTTTATTTTTCAGAGGCATATTTTTTTTTTAATTAAAAGGGGTTATATCCAAAAAGTTAAACAGATTAGAAAATGACTTCTATTAAAAAATCTTAATCCTTTCAGTACTTATGAGCTTCTTAAGTAGAGTTGTTCTTCTTTGTCTAAGTGCTCTCTGATGACACGTGTCTCTGGAACTGCCCAGTTTAGAAGCAAATCCCCATAGCAAAAGCTCTTCTACTCTGTGCAGTTCCCGAGACAAGCAGAGATGTCAGCAGAGAGCACTGTTGCCAGACAGAAAAGAACAACTCAACTTCAGCAGCTGATAATTATTGGAAGGATTAAGATTTTTTAATAGAAGTAATTTACAAATCTGTTTAACTTTCTGGAGCCAGTTGGGTGGGACAGCTGGCAGCTGAATAAGCGTACAGTGAAAGCTATCTGAGGTGTATGGCCAGCTGTTATCTCATGCACTGGCAGCAGAACTGTGCCCACTTTATGTTGTCGCATAGTGGTCACTAAAACAGGAAGTCAAGCGGTTGCTAATAAATCTGGACTGGACATGTCATACAGAATACAAATACGATCGTAAATTTTTTTTTGACAAAAACAGCCCTGCACAGATGTATTATACCCATAATACTATGCTTCTGCATTGACGGCGGTGGAGTGAGGCTTTGATACATTCTCATAAAGCGATGCTATGCGCATTTCTACTTAAACTGATTTGCCGCCCCCATCGAAGCAAACAGATCCGATGTTTATTTTAGCACAGATAAATATTTGAGTTGACTCTTCGGTTAAATGAATTTAGAGACATATAAAAAGACATTTTCCACTATTTCATCGGGCAGAGAACTTTCCACAAGTTTGAGAGTGTCTGCAAATAGTCATTCTAAGGCAGTGTTTCCCAACCAGGGTGCCTCCAGCTGTTGCAAAACTACAACTCCCAACATGCCCGGACAGCCAAAGGCTGTCCGGGCATGTTGGGAGTTGTAGTTTTGCAACAATTGGAGCCACCCTGGTTGGAAACACTGTCCTAGAGAGTGTCTGATCCACAAAGTCTGCTGTAGGAAAACCCATTTAGGGTCCATTGTTCATGAAATTTGGCTGTCCGGGCATGCTGGGAGTTGTAGTTTTGCAACAGCTGGAGCCACCCTGGTTGGAAACACTGTCCTAGAGAGTGTCTGATCCACAAAGCCTGCTGTAGGAAAACCCATTTAGGGTCCATTGTTTATGAAATTTGGCTGTCCGGGCATGCTGGGAGTTGCAGTTTTGCAACAGCTGGAGGCACCCTGGTTGGGAATCACTATTCTAAGGGCTAAAAAATATAGGACAATAGGCTTCTTGTAACCTCCACCCTTCAAGCTTCTGGGCCGCAGAACTTTTTCCAGGCGTGCTAGCATTGCGAGCCATGTTTGTAGAGTGAACTGGGCCCGAGTTTGCTGATATTAAAATGCTTGTTGAACAGCACTACATCTACTGCACTACATCTATGCTGCAGGAGATACAGCTGACCATATGTTATATACTATCCCTACATGCAGGTAAGGCTTCCTTCATGTTCAGAATTGCCCAAAATGTTTCTATCACGGACAAAACTATGTTATTCCGGATGATCTGGCGTACAGCCCAAAACAACTTACTCTTTGCAATCTCCTCATTCCCGTTCCATATGCTCTGCTTCAGCTGTTCAATCCGCATCTTGCAAGACATGATCTTCCATTTCTGAAAGAGAAGATTCTACAGTCACAATAGGACTCCAGCGCTGAATAGGAGTTGCGGCCATTTAGAAAAACATTCGACATGTCAAAAGTTATGACCAGTTGGGGAACTGCAGCAAGTGCTGGCGCACACTTTACCTGGCTGTATCTAGAGATCATTGGGGGTCTCAACTGTTAGACCCCATCTGATCAAAAATGTCAAACATGTCAAAACTTCCTCTCTATGGCAGTTATGCATTAAAAGGGGTACTCCGGTGAAAAACTTTTTTTTTTTAAATCAACTGGTGCCAGAAAGCTAAACAGATTTGTAACTTACTTCTATTAAAAAATCTTAATTCTTCCTGTACTTATTAGCTGCTGTGTTTCAAAAAGAAAACAGAGAGCTCTGTGTTTCAAAAAGAAAATAATTTCTGCTGTAGTATTCGGCAGCTAATAAGTACAGGAAGGATTAAGATTTTTTAATAGAAGTCATTTACACATCTGTTTAACTTTCTGGCACCAGTTGATTTAAAAAAAAATTAAAAATAAAAAGTTTCCCCCGGAGTACCCCTTTAACCCCTTAATGACCAAGCCCATTTTCACCTCAAGGACCAGGCCAATTTTATTTTTGCGTTTTCTTTTTTCCTCCTCGCCTTCTAAAATCCATAACTCCTTTAGATTTCCATGTACAGACCCATATAAGTACTTGTTTTTTGCGTGACCAATTGTACTTTGTAATGAAACCTCTCATTTCACCATAAAATGTACGGCGAACCCTAAAAAAAAAATTTTTAGGGAGGAAATTTTAATGAAAACCAAAATTTTGCACATTTTGGAGGATTTTGTTTTCACACTGTGCACTTTACGGTAAAAATGACGTGTTCTTTATTCTGTGGGTCAATAAGATTAAAATTATACCCATGGCTAGATACTTTTATATTTTTGTACCGCTTAAAAAAAATCAAAAACTATTTGTACAAAATCAGTGATCTAAAATCGCCCTATTTTGACCACCTATAACTTTTTCATTTTTCCATATATAGGGCGGTATGAGGGCTCATTTTTTGATACCACATTTGCATATATAAAACTTTTAGATAATTTTTTTAAAATTTTTTTTTGAATAAAATGTGATAAAAAAGCTGGATTTGTGGACTTTAATTTTTTACGCTTACGCCATTCACCGTACGGGATCATTAAGATTATATTTTGATAGTTCGGACATTTACGCACGCAATGATACCAAATGTTTACTAAAAAAAAAATGTTTATGCTTTTTGGGGGTAAAATGGGAAAAACTGACAATTTTCATTTTTATTGGGGGAGGGGATTTTTCACTTTCTTTTACATTTTTCAATTCTTTTTATTTATTATTTTATTTTTATTTTTTACACTTTTTATGTACCCATAGGGGACTATCTATAGCAATCGTTTGATTGCTAATACTGTGCAGTGCTATGTATAGGACACAGCACTGCTCAGTATTATCGGTGATCTTCTGCTCTGGTCTGCTCGATCGCAGAGCAGAGCAGAGCAGAGAAGACCCCGGGAGACAGCCGGAGCCAGGTAAGGGGAGCTCCGGCTGTCATGCTGGATGATCGGATCCCCGCGGCAGCGCTGCGGGCGATCCGATCATCCAATCAAAGTGCCGCAATGCCGCAGAATCCATGATCTGTATTGATCACGGCATCGGAGGGGTTAATGGCGGACATCCGCGCGATCACGGATGTCGGCCATTATCGGCAGGTCCCCGGCTGCTGCTAGCAGCCAGAACCTGCCGTGTATGACGTGAGCACCCTTCCGATGCTCGCGGTCATACACAGGACGTAAATGTACGTCCTGGTGCCGGAAGTCCCGCCAAACGAGGATGTACATTTACGTCCGTGGTCGTTAAGGGGTTAAATAAATGACGTATCCACCTACTGATGACACTGATATTGTATATACAGATTCAGAAGCAAAGTCAAGCTTTTATTTTGCCTGGAAGTATAGCTGAAGAGGACTCGCCACTATGACAAATCAGTGTGACACATAATTATAAGAAATGTCACCAAAACAGCCTCAAAACAGGCAAATAAAGGTTTTACAGGTGGCCCTGAAAGGTGTATAATATGATCCCACTGAACAAATCAAAAATTCTAAAATGGATCATGTCATGTGACAGACTCCACAACTCCTCAGAAACCGTCCCAGACAGCATCACATGTGGCTCCATAAACACTGAATATATGTATGATTGGGGGGTCAGATTTCAAGAACAGGGTTGGCAAAGCTCCTGTCGCAATGCAGTGGCGGTCCAGTATGTGCACTACCACTTCATGCTATGTTTATGGGACTGACGAAGATTGCAGAGCACTGTATTCTTTAGCAGTCCCATAGACAATGAATGGAGCACTGGCAGGTGTTAGCTATTTAGCACTTTTATAGAAACATAGAATGTGTCGACAGATAAGAACCATTTGGCCCATCTAGTCTGCCCAATAATGTGAATCCTATGAATATTCCCGGGCCCTATCTTATATGAAGGATAGCCTTATACCTATCTCTATCTTATATGAAGGATAGCCTTATACCTATCTCTATCTAATATGAAGGATAGCCTTATACCTATCTCTATCTAATATGAAGGATAGCCTTATACCTATCTCTATCTTATATGAAGGATAGCCTTATGCTTATCCCATGCGTGTTTAAACTCCTTCACTGTATTTGCAGCGAGCACTTCTGCAGGAAGGTTATTCCATGCATCCACTACTCTCTCAGTAAAGTAATACTTCCTGATATTACTGCAGAAACCTTTGCCCCTATAATTTAAAACTATGTCCTCTTGTGGTAGTTTTTCTTTCTTTTGAAAATGCTCTCCTCCTTTACCGTGTTGATTCCCTTTATGTATTTAAAAGTCTCTATCATATCCCATCTGTCTCTTCTTTCTTTTAAGCATAATATACTACAATACAAAGAGAAATGGCACGGTCAAGTTTTCAAGTGGGACCTCAAAGGAAAAAACACAAACAAAAATCTTCAGTAAAGAATTTCGAAAAAAATAATTAAGTAAATGGAAAAAAAAAAAAAAAAAAAAAAAAAACACCCCCTCCCACAAAACCGCATCTTATCTCTGAAAGCTGAAACTGCCTTTTATGTCAGTGGGATCAAAGCTCCTTTTAGACATATAAAGTGGTGTTCACTTCTATTTTTATAGTGGCCGCACAGGTCAATTGTTTACTCAGTCTTAGGATCCCAACTTGTTTAAAAGTCTTAAGAGCAAGGGAGAAACTCCAAAGTAAATATAACCCCACATAGCAATGAAAACACAGTAGTACCCAGACTTAGGCTGGGTTCACACCACGTTTTGTTAAATACGGCTCCCGTATACGGTTGGGAGGAGGGGGGGGGCGGGGCTTAATCACGTCGACCACGTTTTTGCCTGCGGTCGGGAAACCGCATACGGCCGAAAACGAAGCCGACCGGAGGCTGCGGTTCACTCCGGTCGGCTCATAGACATACATTAAATACGGTTCCCGAATATGGCTGAGTGCGGGTGCCGCGATTAAGCCCCGCCCCCCTCCTCCCAACCGTATACGGGAGCCGTATTTAACAAAACGTGGTGTGAACCCAGCCTTACAATAATTCTGAACCCATCTTTGTTAAATTGGTTGACTAGTTTAAAAAACCTACTCCCTTATATCCTATTGATAACATCTGAGTTTGGGTAGAGTCACACGGAACGGATCCGCAGCGTATTCGCCAATGACCCAACCCTAAATTTGCCACACATGGACTTGCGAGTCATCACACGCATGGGCAGTGTACTCCCATGCGCCGGCTCCGCGATGTCTGAGTACACTGCGAGTACATACAGTGACACGCAAGCCCGTGTGGATGCTCGGAGCGGCGCATAGTCGCTAAGAGTAGCACACGGACAGACAGATGGGGAGGGTAGGGGACAGCTGGAGGCACAATTTAGGGTCAGGTCATCGGCGGATCCGCAGCGTAAAATGCACTGTGGATCCGTTCCGTGTGACCCTACCCTTATAGGGGATATCCAAAGATTACACTTATCTCCAATGCGTAGAAAAGGTGATAAGCATCTGATCAACAGAGATCTGAATACTGGGACTCTCCCCTTCCCGAACAATAAAACGGGGGTCCCATGTCCCCTAAGTGAATGGAGCAGCAGTGCCAACACTTAATCACCACTCCATTAACTATCTAGAACACTGTCAAAGATAGCTACAGTAGAGTACAGTGATTGGTTATGTTCAACAGTCTCATAGTGGATAAAAAGAGCACCAGTCCAGAACGCATGCTGCTGCTCCAATTTCTTTTTGTGTCCCCCACCCCCCCACACACACAAAATATCAAACGTTTTGTGTGTTGATAAACTCTACGGAAAGGTCCTACAAAACTCACCAGCTTGTCTGCTGCCAGCTTGCCCTCTACAACTGATGCCACCCTATAAAAGAGGAAAAAAGTATACAACATTCTTCAAATGCAGATAAGGTCACTAAAATATACAACCAAACCCTTTATTATCCTACTATGTAAATGCTTGCAAGAAACACAATAAGTCACTAGGAGTGAACAATGTTGCTGTGCATCCACTCCTAGCAAACCAAGAGATTGTCATCTCTTGGTTTGTATGTACCAGTGTTTTCTAAACTTTGTGCCTCCAGCTGTTGCAAAAGTACAATTTCCAGAATGCTGGTAGTTGTAGTTTTACAACAGCTGGAGGCTCACTGTTTGAAAAACACTGGTATATATATAAAGGATGTGAGGACAAAAGTATATAACTATCTTTATTAGGCCCATGGAGTTGAATGGAGCAGCTATCCCCATCATTCTGTCCCCAACACAGTCCTCAAGGCTCACCAGCAGTCCAGGATTTAGCTTTTTCCCTGTTCTATTCTAACAGAGTAACTGAAAAAAGTGACTGGACAGGGGATTAGCGTAGGCAAGTTATTTTTAGCCCAGTCGAATGCCACAATTGAGTGGTGTTTGACAACTTCTTTAAAGAGGTGGTCCAGTGAAATACAACTGAGGCTGGGTTCGCACTACGTTCTGGACATACGGGGACCGGTTCCAGCTGGGGGGAGCAAAAACCGAGTGTTCCCGTATCTTGAATGAGCCGACCGGAGTCACCTGACTCTGGTCGGCAAATTTTTTCCCCCCTTTCCGGTTTTCTGACCAGACCTAAAACCGCAGTATACCACGGTTTTAAGTCCGGTCAGAAAACTGGATACAGGGCAAAAATGAGCCGACCGGAGTCACTATCTGACTCCGGTCGGCTCATTCGAATGAGATAGGGTTCGGGTCCGGATGGGATACGGGAGCGCCCGGTTTTCACTCCCGGGATCCGGTCCCCGTATGTCCAAAACATAGTGTGAACCCAACCTTATACCCTATCCACAGGATAGGGGATAAGTAACTGATCCCGGGCGGTCTGACCGCTAAGACCCCCCACTATCTCCTAAACAGGACCCCAGCTCTCTGAGATGAGTGCATGCTGCATGCACTCCATTAATTTCTAGGGGAGCGCGGGAGATGTCCGAGTATAGTATTTGGGTCTCTTTGGCACTCCCACAGAGAATGAATGGAGTGCATGTCGTCTGCAGAGCTGGGGTAGGGGATAAGTTGTATTTAGTGTTATGGCTGATCAGTATCTATCAGGGATGGATATAAAGGATTGGATAATTGAATGCTGATGCATGATGGATGTTCAGTTTAGAACAAAAAATATTTCTCGATGCATCCATCCTGTAAGTGACTGAAATGCTGACGGCTCCATCAATTTAGTATCAATTATAAGTAATGACACCCTTCCCAGGACGGGCCTCTATCCTTTTATCTCATAGACTGGGGGGGTTCATGTGTTGGCTTACAGCTCAGATTTCTCATGCCAGTCTTCATTGTTGTATTGGAAGAAATTAACTGATCGTGTCAATTCTTGTTTTATACAATGTGAGAAGATGACGGATCGGAGACACAACCACCCTCAGCAGGAATGTTAATAGCCGCAGTTTTCAGTCATTATTTCGAGTACGAGGTTTTATGTGAAGTGCCACTTACTGTTTCTGAAAATCCAGCTGCGTTTCCCTTAAGCGATTTAATCTCTCCCTCTTGTCTGCAAACCTGAAAAAGATCAAAAAAAGGTTAAAAAAAAGTGTTTACCAAAGAACCAGTGACCACATAACTCAGCGCCAACGTCTAATAGCTCAAGGAAGTCATCTCAGATTAAAGATAATCAGTCAGGACCGTCATAGACATCTTATTACTGAGGATGGAGAGAAGCAGCTGTCCAACACATCTGATGCTGCTTATCCCACAAAACTGCCAACATTTTTTCCCCATAAGGGTTGTCGGACTGTCATGACCACAGAAACAACTTTGTTTGTGGGATCTACCTACAGTAACAGAATGCCTGACTTTTTGCAGTGCTACCGATTACTTATTGAGGGCTATTCCCTACTCATAAATGCTGCTATGATATACCAGGGTCTGACATCCAGGACCTTCACAGATCATACAAATCAAGGGGCTGCAGTGATAGTGCAGTGCTGCATCTCCTTCAGGGGTTTTCCTTTGCACAGTACCCAACCAAGTGAATGGGGCTAGCTGCAGTTCCCTGACCAGCCAGTGGGCTGTGAGTGTCGCTATGCAGAGAAAACCGCTGAATGGGACACCGCGCTTCACTACAGCTGCATCACCTTAACATTTTAAGGACGCCGGGCGTATGCATACGCCCTGCATCCCAAGTCCTTAAGGATGTGGGGCGTATGCATACGCCGTGGGAATTCCGGTTGGGGACCGGACCGGAATGCCTGCTGAAATCATTCAGCAGGCATCCCGGCACATCGCCGAGGGGAGTCCTGAGACCCCCCACCCCATGTCGGCGATCGCAGAAAATCGCATGTCAATTCAGACATGCGATTTTCTGCTATTCCGGGCTGATCGGGTCTCTGGTGACCCGATCACCCGGAAAATAGGGATGATCGAAGCAGTCAGGGACAGCCCTGATCATCCTGAGAGATAGGAGTGAGGTTGCAGTGCTGCAATCTCCTCCTATCCCCTGCCATTGGTCAGAACTGATTCTGACCAATGGCAGGGCAGGACAGTGGGTTGCCCATGGCAACCCCCCGTTCTGCCCCCCCTGGATGTCAACTCAATAGTTGAAGTGTTAGAACTATTTCATACAGTGATGTCCTAGGTGGACTGGGGACGTGACGTCACGCCACGCCCCCTCCATTCATTTCTATGGGAGGGGGTGTGACGGCCATCACGCCCCCTCCCATAGACATGAATGGAGGGGGCGTGGCGTGACATCACGTCCCCAGTTGTAGTTTTGCAACATCTGGAGTGTCACAGTTTGGAGACCACTGTTACAGTGGTGCCCAAACGGTAGCCCTCCAGATGTTGCCAAACTACAACTCTCAGCATGCCTAGACTGCCCAGGCATGCTGGGAGTTGAAGTTCTGTAACATCTGTCCCTTCAGATTTTGCAATTTTCATGACATTTTTGAAAATTGCTGCTCTACTTTGAAGCCCTCTAATTTTTTCAAAAAGCAAAAATGTCCATTTTATGATGCCAACATAAAGTGGACATATTGTATTTGTGAATAAAAATAAAATTTATTGTGAATATCCATTTTCCTTACAATTAGAGAGCTTCAAAGTTAGAAAAATGCAAAATTTTCAAAATTTTCATAACATTTTGGGATTTTTCACCAAAAAAAGGATGCAAGTAACGACGAAAATTTACCACCAAAATAAAGTAGAATATGTCACGAAAAAACAATCTCAGAATCAGAATATTTGGTAAAAGCGTTTTCGCGTTATTAGTTCGTAAAGCGACGGTGGTCAGAATTGCAAAAAAGGGCTGCGTCCTTAAGGGGTTATAGGGGTATTCCAGGCAAAAACATTTTATCCCCTATCCAAAGGATAGGGGATAAGATGTCTGATCGCGGGGAGCCCGCTGCTGCGACCCCCCGCAATCTCCCTGCAGCACCCGCATTTTATGCGGGTGCTGAGTCTCCAGTTTCAGAAAACTCCGGGTTTCAGGGACTGGGGACGTGACGTCACGCTACGCCCCTCCATTCATGTCTATGGGAGGGAGTGTGATGGCCGTCACACCCCCTCCCATAGAACTGAATGGAGGGGGCATGACGTCACGTCTCCAGTCCCCCTAGGACATCACTGTATGAAATAGTTCTAACACTTCAACTATTGAGTGAAAGCTGCAGTCCACAAGATTGTACAGCTGTGAACTTAAAAACAATGTGTCTTCAGACAATATCGTCCATCTATAATTTAAGATAATCTTAAACTCTAGGAATGACCTCTGCACAGGTCACAATATGGTCAGACATCTTTTCTATTCATATCAATGGTAGGGCTGGGCGGTATGAGCAAAAACGTGTATCACAGTATTTCTTTAAGTGATGGCGGTTTCACGGTATTTAACGGTATTCCCCCCGCAACCCCCCCCCCCCCCCCATGTGACCTGGGTGCCGTTTCTCTCCCAACCTAGTGAATGACCTGCAGAGAGCTGGGACCAAAGTAACAAAGGCTACCATCAGTAACACACTACGCCTCCAGGGGCTCAAATCATGCAGTGCCAGACATGTCCCCCTGCTTAAGCCAGTACATGTCTGGGCCCGTCTGAAGTTTGCTAGAGAGCATTTGGATGATTCAGAACAGTATTGGGAGAATGTCATATGGTCAGATGAAACCAAAGTAGAACTTTTTGGAAAAACTCAACTAGTCATGTTTGGAGGAGAAATAATGCTGAGTTGCATCCAAAGAACACCATACCTACTGTGAAGCATGGGGGTGGAAACATCATGCTTTGGGGCTGTTTTTCTGCAAAGGGACCAGGACGACTGATCCGTGTAAAGGAAAGAATGAATGGGGCCATGTATCATGAGATTTTGAGCGAAAACCTCCTTCCATCAGCAAGGGCATTGAAGATGAAACATGGCTGGGTTTTTCAGCATCACAATGATCCCAAACACACTGCCAGGGCAACGAAGGAGTGGCTTTGTAAGAAGTATTTCAAGGTCCTGGAGTGGCCTAGACAGTCTCCAGATCTCAACCCATAGAAAACCTTTAGAGGGAGTTGAAAGTCTGTGTTGCCCAGCGACAGCCCCAAAACATCACTGCTGTAGAGGAGATCTGTATGGAGGAATGGGCCAAAATACCAGCAACAGTGTGTGAAAACCTTGTGAAGGCTTACAGAAAACATTTGACCTCTGTCATTGCCAACAAAGGGCATATAACAAAGTATTGAGATTAACTTTTGTTATTGACCAAATACTTATTTCCCACCATAATTTGCAAATAAATTCTTTAAAAATCAGACAATGTGATTTTATGGATTTTTTTTCTCATTATGTCTCTCATAGTTGAGATATACCTATGATGAAAATTACAGGCCTCTCTCATCTTTTTAAGTATGAGAACTTGCATGTATGTCCACCGGGCCTGCTGTAATGAATATAACTAAATGCTGTTAAAAACTGCATAGATAAAATGGCTGCACTTATGTACAAAAGAATTAAATACAATTAGAAAATAGAAAACAAAAATCAGTATATGGCTCTAGACAACACATTCTCTTAAAGGACACACACACAACATACATGTATGTCGCTGTGCCCTGGTACGTTGTAGTGATCTGGTCAAGATGGCTGCTGTAAAGCTGTAACAATGGCTCTGCATGGTAGGGTAAAAAACCAGTCACTTATTACTGTCTATTAATGCGGTATGGGACTTCTAAAAGGCCGACATATTCTACAGTGGTTCCTAAAGTGGTTGATAAACAGTTGTACCTGAGATTTCCAACCAGAATACTGTCTAGCATGACACTGTCTGCACCACCTTGTCTTCTTTGTAATGTGTTCCCTGGTGCCCTTTCTTCCCTTGGTAAATGACACACACACCATGTAATGTAAAACATGCTGCTCCCGATTATGCCACCTTCTTCTAATGCGATTTGGTCCAGTTATGATGTTTGCGTCTTGATCTGTAAGCACTGTTAGCAGTGGATGGGGGCAGCATTGGCGCTGGCCTATGGCAGAACAGCCCCACATATAGCAAGCTGCAATGCCCTGTGTGTACCAACACCTTTCTATCATAGCCAGCAATTGGTGCTACAGTAGTTGTTCTGTAGGACTGGACCAGATAGGCTAGCCTTCCTTCCCCACAGTCATCAATGAGACACTGCAGACTGTTGCTGTATTCGCATTACACACAGAATACGAGGGGCACCCTACAAGAACCGTTTGAGATGCCTTGAACTAGTCATCCAACCATCATATTTTTGAAGAAAAAAAAAGCAACAAAAATTGGACATCCAGAGTGGCGCCAAACCCCAAAAATTGGATTTTGCCAAAGAATAGAATAAAATGGTATTTATTGAACAAGGTGCACCTGGTAAGGAGATTTACCCCTTACATTGCACTACTACTTAAAGGAGTACTCCGCCCCTAGACATCTTATCCCCTATCCAAAGGATAGGGGATAAGATGTCAGATCGCCGCGGTGCCGCTGCTGAGGAGCCCCGGGATCCCCGCTGCGGCACTGCGCTATCATTACAGCACAGAGCCAGTTCGCTCTGCACGTAATCACGGCTCCGCCCCTCGTGACATCACGGCCCGCCCCTTTCAATACAAGTCTATGGGAGGGAGCGCGGCGGTCGTCACGCCCCCTGCCATAGACTTGCATTAAGGGGACGGGCCGTGATGTCACGAGGGGCGGAGCCATGACGTCACACGGCTCCATCCCCTGTATCGCCCGTCGTTACGCACAGAGCGAACTCGCTCTGTGCAGTAATGATAGCGCAGTGCCGCAGCGGGGATCCCAGGACTCCCCAGCAGCGGGACCGCGGCGATCTGACATCTTATCCCCTATCCTTTGGATAGGGGATAAGATGTCTAGGGGCGGAGTACCCCTTTAAAGAGGTAATCCGGCACTAAACATCTTATCCCCTATCATTAGGGGATAAGATGTTAGATTGGGGGGACCCCACCGATCTCTCCTGCAGCAACCCCGTTTTTAAGCTGCACAGAGCGAGGATCACTCTGTGGCTCATGACGGGCGGTGCAGGGGACGGAGTATTGTGAAGTCACAGCAACTCCCATAGACTTGCATTGATGGGCGGGGAGGGGTGTGACATCACCAGGGTGCGGGGCCGTGATGTCATGATACTCCGCCCCCTGCACCGTCTGTCATCAGCCAGGGTGATCCTCGCTCTGTGCAGCTGAAAAACAGATGTGCTGCGGGAGAGATCGCGGGAGTTCCCAGCGGCAGGATCCCCGCGATCACACATCTTATCCCCTATCCTTTTGATAGGGGATAAGATGTTTAGCGCCAGAGTACCCCTTTAAGTAGTATTTCACTAGGAGCACACTTTTTTTTTTTTATTCTACAAATCGTCATATTTTGGCCCATTATAAATTGGCTCAGATTCGTACACTTGCTAATTTTTCTTGCTTACAAAACATCATCTTCAGGGATTGCCGCCTACTAAATCCTGCCCCACGACAGCTGATCAGGACGAAGAAGAGAGACCATAATGTTACTAATACCAGGGAGGAAAAGAGGTCTTCCGCAGATATAAAAGGAGTATTTCTTCATGATGCTTCATGATACTTGCTCCTTAATAATTGACGTTTCTTTAGGTTTTACTTGCTACAACTGATAGAAAGACAATGACCAAACACAACACATGCCAGATGCTAGACACGAGAGGAGAGGAGGGCCGACAGCTGTCCTGCAGGCGATACAGTCAGCGCTATCCTTATGTTATCAATAGGTTTCTTCAAGTTTCCTCAGGCATCATCAATGCTGGGATTAGGCTGCGTTCACACGGCCGTCTAGACCCGTCCCGTTCTTCTCTCGTCAAAAAAAACCCCAAAAAACGGACAATGACGGATGCAAACGGATGTTATCCGTTTGTATCCGTTATTGTTCAGTTAATAATCCAAGAAACATTTTTTTTTTGTTCTAAGCATGCTGAGAAGTAAAAACGGATCAAAAAACTGATGCAAACGGATGACATTAAAGGCTCATCTGTTTTCCATAGACTTCAATGTTAAATTTACTGTGTCCGTTTTTTTCTTCCTTTTTTTTTCTGGCAGAAAAAATACTGCATGTGCCGTTTTTTCTGCAGAAAAAAATGGGAATGAGTGCACACGGGTGCAAAAGGATGTAAACAAAATCCCATTGACATGAATGGGATTTTTTTTTAAACGCTTTTTAATCCGTTTACAGCCTGGAAGAACGGAACCGAAACGGGGATAAATAAAACGGGGAAAGACGGCGGTGTGACCGCACCCTTAAAGGGCAATTCCTGCCCAGACTTCAAGTGGAGAACCAGTCACACAGGACTTCAGACATGATATAGGGGAGGAAGCGCTCGCATGACTGCAGAAAATTCTCATCTTAGGGTGGGTTCACACAAGACATTTTCCCTTCCAAAAAAAAAAAAGAAAAGAAAAAACACTGCATCCAAGGAGTTAATAGTGTAATGTTTTCTAAATAGCGTGTCTCCAACTGTTGCAAAACTACAACTCCCAGCATGCCCGGACAGCCTTCGGTCGCGGTCGCGGTGCGGCGGGGCATTATGCCGATACCGATAATGCACAAAATCGTGATTATCAGCCGATAATATCGGCCATACCGATAACCGGTCGATCCCTACTGCAGACCTCCAGATGTTGCAAAACTACAACTCCCAGCATGCCCAGACAGCCGTTGGCAAGTGAAATCGACTGCAAACACTTCCCAACCAGGACCTATGGACCTCAAATCATTTCCTGATGTAGGAGCAGCAGAGTGTCTCCTTAGAAGTAGTATACACCCTTCCTCACCCTATTAGCGGTGGTACCCCCTTACCCAGTAGCAGGTGCAGAACCAGCCCACCAAACCCAGTAGTAGTGGCTGCTAAACAACCCTTCTCTGTTCCCCCAGTAGTAAGAGCATCAGGGTATCACCATTCGTACCCTACAAGTAGAGTAAATGAGTGGTGCACTGTGATGAACTTTAAAAAGTCCCGGGGGTGCCCAGTCCTCATGACCAGACCACGGACAACAATGTAAGTAAGGTAGAAGAATTGGAAGACGGCAGTCCAATGCAGGGATAGTAAAGATAGTGGGTGAATAAACTTTTTTTTTGTCTTCACTATCCCTGCTTTGGAGTGCAGTCTTCCAATTCTTCTTCCATTCGTCCCCTAGTGTCACAGTACGGTCACACCACTCAGCAGTGCCTGACTTCCCTATTAAATGCTTGCCAAGTATGCCCTCTGCTGGCAGAAAGCTGCATTGCACTCAAATCCAATCCCAGCTGTTTTATAAGGGTATGTTTTATGTTCATAATAGAATTTCGGTCAGGAAATTGTTGCCTTCTGTCCTTTTATCAATCAAGTAGTATGCAGGTGGAATTTCCACGCAGAAATGAAGAGGAATGAAGGAGGAGGCTATTTAATTCTTCTTTTCTGAATTCCACTTGAAAACGATGTCGGGCAGAATTTTTTTTTTACCATTGAATACTGCTTGAAGAACGAACATGTTCTTTCTTCAAGCGGAACTGAATTCAGCGAGCAGAATTTACTGGAAGTGGAAAATACATTGAAGTGAATGGAAAATCAATTGCTGAATAATTTCAAGCTGAAAAAGCTAGCGGAATTACTCGAGGAAATACCTCAGTGTGAACATACCCTAATGCTTCCTATTCCTGCATTAATCCTCCCGAACAGAGACAGATCCTGGAGGGTGCCCGCTCATCATCTGCTCATCGGAAGCACTCGGGGTGCATGCCATTTACATCACTATATTTAATCAGTTTAGGAAAACGTATGCTTCAAAAACTTACAAAACAGTATGCAAACTTGTGCTCATAATTTTAAGGGGTACTCCGGTGGAAATTATAATTTTTTTTTTTTTTTTTTTTAATTAACTGGTGCCAGAAAGTTAAACACATATGTAAATTACTTCTATTAAAAAAATCTTAATCCTTTCAATAATTATCAGCTGCTGAAGTTGACTTGTTGTTTTCTGTCTGGCAACAGCGCTCTCTGCTGACATCTCTGCTTGTCTCGGGAACTGCACAGAGTAGAAGAGGTTTGCTATGGGGTTTGCTTCTAAACTGGGCGGTCCCCGAGACAGGTGTCATCAGAGAGCACTTAGACAGAAAAGAACAACTCAACTTCAGAAGCTCATAAGTACTGAAAGAATTAAGATTTTTTTAATAGTAGTAATTTACAAATCTGTTTACCTTTCTGGAGCCAGTTGATATTTAAAAAATGGTTTTTCCTGGAGCATAAAAAATGAAAAAGCTTTTCCTGCAATGAAAAATGCCCCCCATAGGGTATGTTTACACGGTAGGAGAATGTGCGGAATGTCCGCCCAGAAAACACAGGCAGACATTATGCATATTTGCAAGTTCCGGTGGGCACGCAGAAATGCGCCGTCTCATAGACAGCAATGCATTTCAGAGCTATATCCGCCAAAAAAAAAAAAAAAAAAAAAAAAAGAATGTCTGGACGCTAGAATCAGGATTTTGGCCAGAAATTCCACTGTGTGCAGTAGAATCCCATTAAACTCATTGCAGAATTCTGCACAGACATTGCACTGTGTAAACATACCCATACAGTGGTGTTTGGCATCTCCAACGTGGAACAAACCTTTTAGGCCGTGTTCATACACTGTGGTTCTGTATGCATTCTAAAGCTCCAATTATAGTGTATGGCCCTAATAGAAACATTTATCCTGCTCTGGTCTACAATACCTCTAAGAACCTGCATATTTCATGCTAGTAATTACACGTCCAGGCTTCTCTCCTAGATGATCCAATCGTTTATGGAAACAGGAACCAGGCGCACGATGGGTGCAGTGACTGTCTCAGAGGGCAGGGCTGGCTCGGGATGTAGGACACAGACAGAAAAGAATGAGGTTCAGCGAGCTGGCATCAACATGACATCATACGTGTCTACACATCCTGTCTGTATGATCTATACCGCACATGATATCATCGCAACGTGAGATACTTTCTGTGTATAGGAAAATAATTCTCACTTCCTATCAATGTAACGTGTAGTAGATTTCTAGAATAAATGCTACACTGCTCAAAAAATATATAAAGGGAACACAAACAACTCAATGTAACTCCAAGTCAATGACACTTCTGTGAAATCACACTGTCCACTCAGGAAGCAACACTGATTGACAATCAATGTCACATGCTGTTGTGCAAATGGAACAGACAACAGGTGGAAATTATAGGCAATTAGCAAGACACCCCCAATAAAGGAGTGGTTCTGCAGGTGGTGACCACAGACCATTTCGCAGTTCTTTTGCTTTCTGGCTGATGTTTTGGTCACTTTTGAATGCTGGCGGTGCTTTCACTCTAGGGGCAGCATGAGACGGAGTCTACAACCCACACAAGCGGCTCAGGTAGTGCAGCTCATCCAGGATGGCACATCAATGCGAGCTGTGGCAAGAAGGTTTGCTGTGTCTGTCAGCGTAGTGTCCAGAGCATGGAGGTGCCAGGAGACAGGCCAGTACATCAGGAGATGTGGAGGAGGCCGTAGGAGGGCAACAACCCAGCAGCAGGACCGCTACCTCTGCCTTGGTGCAAGGAGGAGCAGGAGGAGCACTGCTAGAGCCCTGCAAAATGACCTCCAGCAGGCCACAAATCTGCATGTGTCCACTCAAAGGGTCAGAAACAGACTCCATGAGGGTGGTATGATGAGGGCCCGACATCCAATAGGTGGAGTTGTGCTTACAGCCCAACACCGTGCAGGACGTTTGGCATTTGCCAGAGAACAGCAAGATTGGCAAATTCACCACTGGTGCCCTGTGCTGTTCACAGATGAAATCAGGTTCACACTGAGCACATGTGACAGATGCGATAGTTCATTCAATCAGATCTAGGATGTGTTACCTTAGTGTCCCCTGTATTTTTTTGAGCAGTGTATATGTTAACGGAACCTGTCACCCAGGAATTGCTAGGAAACTGCTGGGATGTGCGTATAGCATTAATTGAGGTTAGAGCATCGGTACCTGAATGTAGCATCTCAAGTGGGGCTATAGAGGAAAAGACACCTCTACCTCCTCTTCTTCTTCTTTGACGAAGACAACGCCTTCAAGGAGGAGGGTATACTTTGATCCTGATGGAGCCCTAGTTGTCCTTAAAAATGAGCAGGTAGAAGCATTGTGGACAGTGCCCTGGCCATGCCTCTAACTCCTCATGCTTATAATAAGATAGATATTTTTCCACTAAAGTGCCAACAGAGATGCTACAACAGAGATGCCCAGACAATTAAGAATGCGCACCTGCACATAGACATGTATACACTGTTTTTATATACATATATTGTTTTAGATAGTTTTTAACTATTTGACACTTTAGCGCCCCGACCTAGGGGTGTGAATCGCCAAGAATTTGGCGATTCGATTCGAATCGCGATACCAGTGTGGCGATTCGATATATCCCGATATATCGCGATATCGTCTAGGTGACGATACATCGCGATATATCCCGATTCTGTTTAAAAAACAATGTCTTTTATGCTTTTATTAAAACTTTATTTATTTATTTTTTTTTGTACACTTTAGTCTTTTAGGAATCATTAGATTCCTCAGACAGATGAATAGAGTTCTATTGAACTCCATTTATCTGCGATCCATTGATAGAGCCTGGTCCGGCCAGGCTCTATCAATGACAGAGCCACGGAGAGCCTACACATCTCCCTTTAGACGCCGCTGTCAGCTTTGACAGCGGCGATCTAAAGGGTTAATAGCCAGCTGCAGCGATCGCCGCATGCTGGCTATTAGCGGCGGCCCCCGCCTACTAAGAACAGTCGGGGGCTGCAGAGTATGGAGCGGGCACGAGTCGTGTCAGATCCGGCTGACAAAATGTGGAACTTGTATCTCCTGATGCCCGGGACATGCTTTCTGTGCATCAGGAGATACAAATTCCACATCACTAAAGCGATTTTTCACTTGCCGATACTGAATCGATTCAAAATATTTTTGAATTGATTCAGTATCGGCAAGTGAAAAATCGTGATAATCGCGGGAATCGATTTTTTCTTACATCCCTATATGGGAGGCCTTAAGGATACTCTTATTGCACTTTGATCATTATTTATTATGTTTGATGACATGTAACAAAAAAATATTTTCCTGGAAGGGGATTGACGGCTGCAACCACATGCTAATTTACATTTTTGCCACATTATAACAAGGACTATGTTCACTTCTCTTGGATCCTGTTCTGTGCCACCTGTTGCCTAGGGCAACCGCCAATGCCGGTGGGACCAGAGGCAGACAGGGAAGGGTTAACGGGGCGGGCAGTGAAACCCACAGCAACCCTGTTTGACCTATGGGCTAGAGGAACAGGTGGAGATTGCTGTGATCTGTTTGCCCTACATAAAGATGGCTGCGGTGGAACCAGTAGCTTCAAGGCGCCTGTGCAGGCAGAAGCTTACACGCAACCTAGCAACAACCAGCGGATGTTTTAGCAGCGACGTCATCTCCGCCTCCAGAACGAACGCTGACAGGATCGGCGTTCCGTCGCCATAACACATGGCTTTTGTTTACCTGCTGTCTCCTGGATTGATCTGGTGAGTGCCCGTGCCCCCGCCCAGACAATTAAGAATGCGCACCTGCAAATGGACATGTATACACTGTTTTTATATACATATATTGTTTTAGATAGTTTTTAACTATTTGACACTTTAGCGCCCCGATATGGGAGGCCTTAAGGATACTCTTATTGCACTTCGATCATTATTTATTATGTTTGATGAACTGTTTTCATTGTATTTTGTAATATGAGGTCACTAATTGACTGGCCCTGCGCGGCCATATATACTCACCAGTTTGCAAATTGTATAGCTTGATAATGGCTAGGTGAGCTAGCCGAAAAGTCGCCACCTTCACGTTTGTGTGAATAAAGACCCTTTTTTTCTGCAATATATGGGAGTGCAGTTGCCTTTCGTTTTCTACTTGGAGGGATTCGTAACCGGGATCTGCAGCAACTGAACGCACCCTATCATCACTGCATTGACCCTAGGAGTGCTGCTCTCGGAGTTTTCCATGCTTATAATAAGATATTTCTCCCACTAAAGCGCCAACAGAGATGCTACATAAAAAGGCAGTGTTGCTCTAAATGCATGTAATGCTAAATGAACGTCTCAGCAGCTGACTAGCCAATTACTGGGTGACAGTGTGCCTCCAGCTGTTGCTAAACTTCAACTCCCAGGCTAAGGACACCATGGTGCCCGCCCAAGCACCACAGCCACCGATCTAATGTTAATTGCCAATGCTGTGGGCAGACCATCAATTTTAAAGGGCTGAATAAGCCGATGTTTGCTGGCCATACATGTTCCATAACCATTAATGAACATTTCTTCAGCCTCAGCTCAGCCCCGCATGCATATACACTGAGCGAAAAGAGACAAATGGCGGCCTGGAGAACAAAAGAACTGAAAATGTTGAAATACAATATGGCCGTCTGGTTCTCCGTACAGACTATGGACTGCACAGAGCAGAGGTGGTCGACATGCACTGTCTATGTAATTAAACGGATCCCTCCAAGGAACAACCCAGGATAGAGGCAGCGCACAGGACTTCAAAGGTAAAATGGTTTATTTACCCGGCATGCAACGTGTTTCGCTGGATAACCAGCTTCATCAGGCATGAAGCTGGTTATCCAGCGAAACGCGTTGCATGCCGGGTAAATAAACCATTTTACCTTTGAAGTCCTGTGCGCTGCCTCTATCCTGGGTTGTTCCTTGGAGGGATCCGTTTAATTACTTCGCCTGTGTGTCCAGGAGCAGCTGCCGTTCTTCGCCCGTTGCAGGGTCACTTCACGCCTTCACCATAGTTGTACTTGGTCGCAGTACAACTTTACTTGGTGAGCAAGTTTTCTTGTTTGTTCATATTATCTTTGCATTACGGTATCACACTAGGAGCGCTCTCCTTGTCTGTACTATGCACTGTCTATGGGAGAGCACTGTACTCATGCATTGCCAGCTCTCCTATAGACAGTGCACGGCGGGAGTGCATCCACCATCGCCACTCCGTGCACGAGGATAGTCTGTGTTCTGAACACAAATCTTCAGAACATCAGGACGCTGGGCAAGAGATTATGGGGGGGGGGGTCCCAGCAATTGGACTCCCGTGATCAGAAAGTTACCGACTATCCTGTTGATAAAGGATAAGAGGAAAAAGTACCAGCATTCCCCTTTAATCCCTCTAACTTGCCTTAGGACATCTTTGGGACAGATCTTTACATCTCCATATATAATGGCACGGATATCAATATCAGCAGACCTGCCATTTACATCCGTCAATGTCATCCTAATGGCCAGCAATGACTGCTGCAGACGCCAAAAATCACTATATTCTAATAGCCGTATACAGATCTATTGGAAAAGCTACAACGCTGAAGGGACGGCAACCTGACATGTGGAGCGTCATCTCCATTCCTCTGTAGGGACATTTTAGCACTACACATATTCCCCCATTTTCAGTGAGGGAACGCGGATTTGTGCTTTGTGCTCATTTTATTAGACCCGTCTTATGTTAGTTTTTTCTGTTTTTTAATAACACCATTTCCATATTTGCAAATATTTCCTATCTGAAAAAGGGGTTCATTTCAATAATTGTCGATAGTTTTTTTTTTTTTAATACCTCAGTGGTCAATTCATTTAGCCATGTAAAAGTCTAATTCCCCAAATAAAATCAGATAAAAGACTCTGGACTGCCACCTTCCTCCTCTTAATAACTTATTCAAGACTAAATTAAACAATATTAGCTTCAGGTCTGGCAACTGATACTGTAGATTCACTCAACCCTGCTCTTTAGGGCACCGTTTTCCCAAAAGTGTGTCTTCAGGTGTTGCAAAACTACAACTCCCAGCATGCCCGGACAGCCAAAGGCTGTCCGGGCATGCTGGTAGTTGTAGTTTTGCAACAGCTGAAGACACACTGTTGGGAAAGCACTGCTTAAGGGTAAGGTAGATCTGCAAGTTGTTAAGATTTGTCATTGCATATTTTAGTGTTAAGTGTAGAAATAAGTTAATATAGGTAAAATCTGCAGTTGAGAATGTTCCTGCCACCCACAGAAACACAGTAAACTGGAAGATGCCTCATTTATTCCAATGTCTATCATTACAATAGCACAAGACTACCACTAGATGGCACTATGAGCAAAATGGCAACCAAAAATATAAATAAATAAATAGATTAAAAACACCATTAATCACCACTGTGGCCTCCAGTCATAACAGGTTATGTAAGAGGACACATTCCAAGAGGACCCAGCAGTAAGAAAAGGCAGTGCCATCTCATGGATTTCTTCTACTAAATGTTCATTTCCATCATATTACCCACTGTGCGTTAAAGAAGTCTTCTAAAATGTTTTAAATTGATGGCCTAACTAGAGATGAGCGAACTTACAGTGAATTCGATTCGTCACGAACTTCTCCGCTCGGCGGTTGCTGATTTTTCCTGCATAAATTAGTTCAGCCTTCAGGTGCTCCGGTGGGCTGGAAAAGGTGGATACAGTCCTAGGAAAGAGTCTCCTAGGACTGTATCCACCTTTTCCAGCCCACCGGAAAGCTGAACTAATTTATGCAGGATAAGTCATCAACTGCCGAGCCGAGAAGTTCGTGACGAATCGAATTTACTGCAAGTTCGCTCGTCTCTAGGCTTAAGCTCAGGACAGAACATCAATATCTGAGAGGTGGGAGCGCCGACACCCCCCTCCTAATCAGCTGTTTGGCGCAGTCACTGCACTCTGATGTACACAGTAAAGGGGAGCTGAGCCACAGCTACTAATTCAGTGTATATCTAGTCAAATATATTATGTCCGGAATTTTTTTTATATATATATATATATATATATAGATAGATAGATAGATAGATAGATAGATGCAGGTGTGCTGCATCTATTTGCATATTTGGATAGTGGAACTGGTGGACAGAGGTACTGAATATGCGAGCACCCCAACTCATTACTTCAATATTTCTGGATGCTTTTATTTGGGATAAGAATATATATATTTGACACGTTTTTGTCAGCTAGATAACCCCTTTAACTATATGTCATAGGGCAGGAATGGGTTAAGTCATGGACTGGATTGCATTCAAGGAGATCTGCAGCCACGGGACACTTATCCCTATCTGCAGGATAGGGGATAAGTGTCTGATTGTGGGGACCCCTCGTGATCTCCCGTGCAGGAGGGTGATGCCCCGGCCGACACGTCCCCTCAATGTATCTCTATGGGAGAGGTGGAGACTCAGCGTGCAGCCCCGCCTCTGCCATGGAGCTGTATAGACGGAGCGTGTCACTGACCTCAGTGAGGATGACGACACGCGCATAAGCCACAGTACCGCCAGTTCCCCTGCGGTCAGACTGCCCACGATCAGACACTTATCCCTGGTCCTGCAGATAGGGGATAAGTGTCTATGGCTGCAGTACTCCTTTAAAGCAAAATGGTGTACATTAATGTCATTTCGCAATACCGGTCTTTGAAGAGAGAGCAGGAGCTGAAAAAGGCTGCAAGCAGCAGCCAGTACTCACCTCTGATGCTTCGTGAGGTCACCGCTGCTGTTTCTCTGCTGGGCCCTGCTGCGAGCAGTCCTGGGGAAACCGCAGCGGTGACATCACGAAGCTCTGCCTGTGCCCCAAGCCTGCCGAATGTAGATACCGCAACAACGGGAGCAGGGATCACAGACACACAAGTAGGGATCACAGACACACAAGTAGGGATCACAGACACACAAGTACGGTT
The DNA here is from genome assembly GCF_029499605.1 of Hyla sarda. Classification (NCBI taxonomy): domain Eukaryota; kingdom Metazoa; phylum Chordata; class Amphibia; order Anura; family Hylidae; genus Hyla; species Hyla sarda. The sequence continues at coordinate 39,996,197 of NC_079199.1, read as the reverse complement.
GTCATCACATCACCCACACTACACACCTGGAGCAGCAGGTTAGTGCAGTGACATTGATGACAGTTTTCCTTTAAAAAAAAAAAAAAAAAAGTTTGAGGGTGGAAACCCCCTTTATGGGTAAGATCACACGGGTGGATTTAGAAGACCATTTAAGCCACAGGGGAAAATTTGCACAATGAAGTCAATGTAATCTGCTGCGGGAAAACTCAGCTTAAATATGAAAACTGTCAGCTTTCTCCACCCCCCACCCACACTAACCTGCGGTACTGGCTGGTAGTGCGGGGGACGCTGATCAGTGTGATCCTTACCGTGCCTGGATCCGCCGCAATCTTCTATTTTTAGTATATGCTAATGAGGTGCTAACTGGCACTGGCCGGGCTAACTGGCACTCTGACATCAGTGCCGGAGCACCACCCAGCTCATCGATATTCCTCCCGTCTCAGTAATGAAGAGGGAGGGGAGGAATATTGATGAGGTGGGCGGCGCTGCGGCCGGTGGTGGTGGTGACGCCAGAGTGCCAGTTAGCCTGGCAAGTGCAAGTTGGCACCTCAATAGCATTTCTCAAACATAGAAGATTAAGGCCGAACGGCGCAGTGGATCCGGGCAGGGTAAGGATCAGACTGATCAGCGGCCCCCGCACTACCAGCCAGTACTGCAGGTTAGTGCGGGGGGGGGGGGGGGGAGAAAGCTGACAGTTTCCCTTTAAATCCACCTGTGTGAACGTACCCTTAGGGTCTGCTCACACGGGTCAGATGTGCTGTCAGTTTTTCGTTGCAGGTTTACCCTCGGCAGATTTCGGAAACCTCTGATCAAATCCGCTCATGTGAAGGTACCCAGAGACTGGGCTTATACCTGCGCCATTTTCTTCAGCATCATCACATCCACTATATCAACAGTCTCCAAACTGCGGGCCTCCAGATGTTGCAAAACTACAACTCCCAGCATGCCCGGACAGCCAACGGCTGTCCGGGCATGCTGGGAGTTGTAGTTTTGCAACATCTGGAGGTCCACAGTTTGGTCACCGTTGACACAAGTGGCCAGCCTAAAATGTAAGTATCCACCTTGGTCAATCGCTGCATGATAGGAGTTGTACTGGCAGCAATGTAGGACAGGAGACCACCATGGAAAGTGATTGGCTGCTGCCATCACATCTTTGCAGCAGTGCCGTAAATCAAGGATTTTCTTCCCTTTTACAAAGCCAAAATGTCGCTACAAGTCAGGGACAACTTCCATAGAGACACTCGATGTGCGGCATAGCAGTGTCAGAACAGTGTCCATAGGGGGCGCAGCCTATAGACCCCCCCGCCCACCTACCTCTCCGTGTCCCTCCCGTCAAAGAAGATGAAGTCCCCGCTCTGGACGCACTTGGCGCAGGTCAGCCTCCGGCGGGTGGTGTTACATAGCGGGCAGCGCTCCACCGCCACATACAGCCCCTCCGCGTCGTCCACAGAGTCCACCAGCTCCGTCCCTCGGCGGGGGCTGCCGCTTCCCCCCGCCGCCGCCGCCAAGCGCTGCCAGCTCGGGGCTCCCCGCTCACAGGGGGACGCCATGACAGCTTCTTCTCACCGGGTGTCACGTGGTGTTTTGCTTTTACGCTGCTGTATGCTGGGAAAAGAGGGGCGGGGCTGAAGTGTGCGTGACTGACAGGCTGGGGCCACGTGACCGCGCTGTATCTTAGCGGCTCTGCTTTGTATACAGGGGGAGATTTATCAAACCCGGCCCAGGAGAAGTTGACCAGTTGCCTATAGCAACCAGATTGCTTCTTTAATTTTTATACAGGTTCTGAAGGGGGAAACAAAAAAAAAACGATCTGATTGGTTTCTATGGGCAACCGGTCACCTTTCCCACTGAAGAGGTCTTGATAAGTCTCCTAAGGGTACGTTCACACGGATGGATTACCTGCGGAATTTCCGCAGCTCATTTGCTGCGGAAAATCCGCAGCAGATTTTACTACCATTGACTTAAACGGGTCATCAGAAAATCCACAATAGAGGCAGTTTTGCAGATTTTCCTTCGGACCCATTCTGCCCCTGTGAACGTACCCTTAGGGTTTTCCAAACATTGTACGTCTCCAGCTGGTGCAAAACTACAACTCCCAGCATGCCCAGACAGCCAAAAACTGTTCAGGCATGCTGGGAGTTGTAGTTTTGCAACAGCTGGAGGCTCCCTGGTTGGGAAACACTGCTCCATTCATTACAATAAAAAAAAAAAAAATTATATATACATATATATATATATGGAAAGCAACAGCTGAGCAAATCTCTTTATTCTAAGATGAATCTAGAATAAGAGTCCGGACATGCTGGCAGTTGTAGTTTTACAACAACTAGAGTCATTAGTTGTAAAAAAAACAAAAAAAAAAAAAAACCCTGCTTTAAATGCTGGAATTTAAGGCTAAGTTCACACTGCGTTTTTGTCGGTTTAGTAAAACAAAAAAAAGCCAACTACGCCGTCATAAGGCAAAATATATTACTTTTCTATTTTTTAATTCTCACGATAAAAAGGAACATACTGCTGTATAGCATACATCAGAAAAAAAAAATCCTTCTATAAATAAGTTTATATAAAACACGTTTCAGCCTTGTGATTTGCAACTCGTCGCATTGGTGAAAATGCAGCTAGTCGTTAAGACTAGGGCTATGACAAACCAGCATCACATGCAACAGTAGCAAACAAATAATCCAAGAGATTTTCAGCAAGTTGCGCCAGACTTTGCTACCATTGATGGCTATTTTGTTTAGTTGCTCAACAAAATATTTGTGTCGTCCCTAACCTATGGTTTGTTTCACATGGGCATAATAGACTGGGGCTTCACCATCGTTTTGGTCACGTGACCAATGTATTTGGTGCGAGTCGCTGCAGTTGTAATCACATGCAATTTAAATGGAGGTCAATGGTAACGTCACATGGATTTTTGTGAGTCACATCTTTCACTTACAATAATCATGTGGGGCAGCATGTAAATTTGGTGTGTAGCCCCAGCCTTACAGACAGCTGTCAGTGCATCTCCAGCTGTTTCAAAACTACAACTCCCAGGATGCCCAGACAGCCAAAGGCTGTCCGGGCATTCTGGGAGTTGTAGTTTTGCAACAGCTGGAGACAACTTGTTTGGAAAACACTGGTTTAGGTCATCAGAATTGCACACAGGCTTGGACTTTGTCATGATACATCACCTATGGCTAAAGGTTACATGGTGATTTTGGCCATCCACTGTGTGGATCAGATGAGGTGAATGAGGTTGCGTTGCTCCAACAATTGCAAGAAATCCATCGCCAGTTATTTTTGCCATGACATTAAAAATCAATGCGGATTCTGCTGCATGGCAAAAAAAAAAAAAAAAAAAAGTTAATGTGGCTGCATTACAATCCAAAAGTAGCAGTGAACATAAGTGGCAGTCACAAGAAATCCATCTAAAATTAACCACCATCTGGTTCTTGTCTAATGGGTTGCAAAGTGAATTCACAGATACTAAGTTCAATGTGATGACCATGGGTTTCCTGACCCTCGTCATGGGCAAAAAACACCATGTAGTCCCAGCTTTAAATAAAAATAAACTAGGGCTATAAATGTCATGTGACAGCACGTACAAGTTTTCCAATCATAGTAAGCTAGGGCTCTGGTTTTGCAATGTTAAAGGGGTACTCCGGTTAAAACCTTTTTTCTTTTAAATCAACTGGTGGCAGAAAGTTAAACATATTTGTAAATTACTTCTATTAAAAAAAAAATCCTTCCTGTACTTATTAGCTGCTGAATACTACAGAGGAAATTCTTTTCTTTTGGAATGCTCTCTGATGACATCACGAGCACAGTTCTCTCTGCTGATATTATAACAACACTTTATTTATTGTTGTCCTTAGTGGGATTTGAACCCAAGTTCCCAGCACTGCAAGGCAGCAGTGCTAACCACTGAGCCACCATGCTGCCCTTAGCATACATCTACTATGCATGGTTGCTAAAATGGACAGAGATGTCAGCAGAGAGCACTGTGCTCGTGATGTCATCAGTGTTCCAAAAAGAAAGGAGTTTCCTGCACCAGTCTATAAGATGGCACTTAGGTCCTTAGCCGCCTTGGGCAGAAGCGCCAATTCCAGCAAACTGAGTGCCACAGATCCACTGTGGAAATTCCTTGCCGATTTCCTGTACTGTAAACTGGCCCTAATAAAACCAAAATGACAGCAAGATGCAGATATGGCCCACAAATATTTTAGATGACATTTGTTGTCACATAACATGTACTTGCCCTGTACCCCTAGTGGTCAGAAAATCCAGCTATGTTTTTTTCACAAGTGTGAAAATATATTGTTTTGGCAGCATAGGTAATACTGAAGGAAATAGAAAGGACTAAACCAAACCACCTAACACCCCACACACAGGAGTGTATATAAGGGCTTTTTTGGGGGGCCCCATCTGTTAGCAGTACCCATAGTAAAGTACTGCAAAAAGAAGAAGACGTTTTAAGGAAAATCAGTCAATGGGCACAATAACTACATGGAATTACTTTACAACCACATGAGCCCAACGTTTGTTACAAAACTTTATTTTAGAACAATGTTTTATAAATATTACACTTTTTTAACCCCCTTCCCCATCAGCAGAATGTTCATGTGGTCTTCTTGAAACCTTTTAAAATAGGATATATGTTTTCGAAAGCTTCATAGATTTCTGAACGTTCTTTGGCACCTACAAGGTTAGGAACAGACCATTACTTGCATCCTAAATACATTTTTAATTTTAAACATTTTAAGGGTCTATTCACACGTACGGTATTCTGCGCAGATTTAAAGCGCAGGATTTGAGGCTGTGTTCAGTCATTTAGTTTACATTGGAATCTGCATCAGAAAATCCTGCGCATTAAATCTGCGGAGAATACTGTACGTGTGAATAGGCCATAAAGCAACGTGTTAGACATAGTAAAAAAATAAAAATAAATAGAAACACTAAAAATGGCTAAACCTCAATAGTCTGCTGAAAAGTTCTCTGCTGATGAGGAGCACCTCCTGTTCAATACAGACAGGATTACAATGAAAAGTCACCAGTATACAGACCAGTGATGGCGAACCTTTGAGCTCAAGTGCCAGAACCGTAATGCACGCCAAGTTTTTTCCCCTCAAAGTGCCAGCACAGCAATTAAATCAGAATACACAGGGTTTGCAGTATAGTTCCTCCACATTAGGTTGGCAGTATAATTCATCCCACATTAGGCAGGCAGTGTTCCCCCACAGACATACAGCCTCCAGCCATATACAGTGTATGGCTGGAGGCTGTAAGTCTGTCGGAACACCGAAGATGACGTCCTGCTGGTCACTTGCGCGCATCATCCTCTGTCCTCCCCGATGCTCTGCTGCGCTTTACGGGCACATGCATGACGTCCCTGCGTGCTCTTCCTCCCGGCAGTCCCTGCATTTTAAAGCTAATGCTGGGCCACAGAGAGGTAACCGGGACATCCTTGTGTCCCGAAATGACCTTTCGGGACACAGGGATGTCCGGAATGTGATTGGGGCCTGTGGCCACGTGCCCACAGAGGGGGCTCGGCATGCCACCTGTGCCATAAGTTTGCCATCACTGATACACTATCAGGCCATTTACAATTTGTGATGATCACAGCTCTCCCACCCCCATGCACAGGTCACAAAGCATGCCTAAGCATTTAGATTCACTTTAATACATCTGGCATCACAACCTAAGCAGTTTTAAGGTTGAAAAACTGCTGACAGCACTGAATAGCCAGAGAAGGTTAGTGCATAGTGCTATTTACATGACTGAGAAATCATCATTTTAATGTCTCGCCTGCTGAACATTCAGAGGCGCGTTCTTTCCCCAGACTCTGTAATGTAGTGTCCGCTCACCAATGACTGGCAGATCTAGCATCCAGTCAGAAAACTGTTTAGCTCTGCCAAACATTGGCAAGGGGCAGGGCCAAGGATACTCCCATTACAGGAAGCTTGGGGAAAGAGACCGCCTCTCCCAGCACTCAGACTCACCCAATCAAATGCCAATGTATTCTGTGGATAGGCAACATTTTATTGCTGGTATACCCCATTTAAAAAGGGCATCTTCCTTCAGGATCAGCGGGTGATTACTGTGATCAACATCATCCATAATGGCATAACAATTACACAAAACACCTTTAAAAACTCAAAATCTTACCAGTTAAGACAACCTTTCCAGAGACAAAAATAAGGAGCACAATCCTTGGTTTCACCATCCTGTAAATGAGGCCTGGAAACAACTCTGGTTCATAACTAGGTAAAGAAGATACATTTTTATTTAACATACATATCTAACACTCTGCGCCAATTTGAAATTTTACAAACAATTTCCTGCATAGATATTATGGAATTCAACAGTAGTTCTATGCAGAGAGCGCTCCCCGTTGGCCGATGACTGCATTATTTACCTATATGCATTCACCTTAGGTCTGCTGCTAAAGTTAATGGGAACAGCTTTCACCATGGTCACCACTGAACCATGGAAACAAAAATAGGTGTTTAACAGAAGAAAGCCGGCTCATTACAATGATCAAAATGGGCCTCCTATTATGGCATAAAATTTTAGCCACAGGTTACGCATTGCTTTTCATAATCCATAAGACCCTCCTCAAACACATTGAGATAAATCTGCACCCACTGTTTTCGGTGGGACAAGCTGATAGCCTCATATTTATGGAGCCTCCCTACTCTCCCCAGACAAATATTAGAGAAGGCTGCATTCACACCATGTTTTTGCAATACAGTTCCCGTATTAGGATTTTGATGAAAAATGGATTCCTCAAAACCGGACTAAACTGTATCAAAACCGTACACAGTTAAAAAAACTTATACGGTTTGAAAAATGATGTCCGGTTGCATCCGTTTTAAGAAAAAAAAAAAAAAAATGTACAAGTTTAACTTTTCACTCCATTTTGAATAAAGTTTCACTTGTATGGTGGAAACCGGATTGAACCGTATGCATATACGGTTCCCACTGACTCCCATGTTTTAAAAGACTTATACGGTTTAATACAGTTTTTCACCTGGACCAAAAACCGTGGTAGACTACAGTTTTGGGTACAGGAAGAAAAAAATAAATAAATAAATAAATAAAAAATAAAAAAAATAAAAATAGAAAAACCCTGACAAAACCGTACAGGATGCAAAACGGACACAACCTGATGCATCATTTAGCATACAGTTTTCAATGGAGAGTCAATGCATACGGTTTTCAATACGGTTTTCAAATAGAAAACATATACGGGAACTGTATTGCAAAAACGTGGTGTGAGTGCAGCTGAAGAAACATTGGGCATGTTTGATTATTGCCCGATAATTTTGTTTTCGGGGAGATAAGATGTTGCCAGACCCCTCCCTCTATTTATGTTGAGCCAACAGTTACTAAAGTTGTATGGGCACCTTTGGGTCGATATCCTCAAACATGCAGGGAATTGCAATGTCAGTAAACAAAGGTATATTACCAGTGGCAAAAAAAAAATCTAACCAGAGCAAGGGCCCTATAGCAGCTGTAGGATCTGTCTATGGTATGTATGCCCTGGCTTAGAGACCAACTAGACTGGGGTTACATGTGGCCCACATTCCAAATGGCACTTGAAATGTATAACCTAGTTTGTTCTCGATATCTTGCAACGTATGTCCATTTAGTGATCATGATGGGCAGTTGAAAAGAAACGGGATGGACCAGCTACAAAAACACAAGTGGGGAGATTTAACAACACCTGTTTAGAGGGAGTGGTGCAGTTGTCCATAGTAACCAGATAGCTTCTTTCATTTTTCACATGCCTCTTCAAAAATGAAAGCAACAATCTTATTGGTTGCTATGGGCAACTGCACCACTCTTCCATTACATAGGTTTTGATAAATCTGCTCAAAAGGTCTTTACCTGCTGAACTGTTGATGAGTAAGAACCAGACCTTCCAGACGTATTGGGAACCTCACATCACAGCTTCCCACCATGTTCTGTATTTTGAAGTCAAGAAATTTTGCCGGAAACCCCAGTTTTTGTACAACTCTGGCATACTTCCTCGCCGCCAGCCTGGAGTGCTCTTCACTGTTGAGAAAAATAAAATAATCAAACCCTTAAATGGAAAAATACAGGGATTTCCATTTTTGAATAGTGAAAACACTAAAGTATGAAGCCAAATAAGCCATCCCATTTAATTTATTCTTTTTACTATATGTAAGATTTCTTCTTTCTGTCCTTACTCGCAGTGGCTAAAAGCCTGCTCTGGGTGTGGCTGTATAGGGCTTTTGACCCAAAATCCAAACATACTGCTCATTACTTATTTTACCCAACCAGGGCCAGAAAAATGTCAGTGGTGTCCCGGTACAGGACCTTGTCCTGTCCGTGTCTCAAGTCCCCTCAGTTAGAGTCCCACGCTTCCATAGGGCTCACCATTTACTCGCCTCGCATAATGTATTATAAAAAGGTATAGTGTATATTGGTCGTTATGTACAAAGATGTATAAATGTATAGGACCTTCCTGGGTCATGTGATGTACCCAGAGTTCCCTGGGTTCAGGACCTCCAGGCTTGACAACCAATGGGATTAGTCCAGCCCCCCGTATATAAGGGACTGTAGTCTCTAAATTCACTCTTTGGACCTGCACACAAAGCAAGTACAATCAGCATCTCAATTCATCTTACCTAGGCCAAAGCCTAAAGAACCAGCAGCCACTAAAACAGAGTTATAAAGCTCTATCTACAAATTCTTTGTGACTACTATTCAACTCAAATCCTATAATTAGTAGCACAGTGGCCTGCTTAAAGCTCAAGACTATTAGTCCCAGCCAAGCCTGTGAGGAACCTGCATCCTGATTACCTCAAGAGAAACTGTTCTGTTTGCACAAGTAGTTAAGTTAAAGTTCCAGTTCTCATAAATCCGGCTGTGGACAGTTTATTATCCTGACGTTTTTTGGGATGGTTGTCGGCAGGGCCTTCTATACAGAACCACCGCATCCTGGCGTCATGACAAACCAAGGGTTAATACCACCAGACCCTGTAGCATCATTGCAACACCCCGACTCCACATCAGCATTTAAACACAAAATGAAAAACTTAGGCTTTGAAGCCCACTGGGTATTCCCTCTTGGCAGCTACATTACAGGGGAGAGGTAAGGATTACAATGCAGCCTAATGATTGTCAGTCAGGGGGTAGAGGAGGTGATCAGCGCACAGAGGGGAGGGATCAACATCCTAAAGACCCTGCAGACAGGTCTATTTGAAGCCTGATCACCCAGACTCTGGCCAATCTAAAATTTTTAAACGAATGGAGAACAAGTCAGGAGAGGTCTGCACTAAGTGCATCCTCTCCAGCATCTGTGCCATATGATAAAGACTGTCACATTATGCAAGTATGTAATCGTCTCGGATCCTGGGCACAGGGAGTGCTAGTTCTAGCAACCCTAGGACAGGCATAGGCAACCTTGGGCACTGCAGATGTTTTGGACTACATCTCCCATGATGCTCTTACAGCCAAAATGCTGACAAAGCATCATGGAAAATATAGTCCAAAACATCTGCAGTGCCAAAGGTTGCCTATGCCTGCCCTAGGAGGTGAAACATTTTTTGAACACCGATGCCTTTTAGAGGAGGGTCACACGTGCCAAAGTAAGTGGGTAGCAAAGTCAGCTGCAGAAAATAGGCAGAATCAAATATGTACCCTAAGAATACAGTCACTAGACTGATCTTAAACCAGTAATCCAGGCCTACCTCTTTGCCCCAGTGCAGACCATTTTGCCTGAGCTGAATATCAGTGCAGTTGTCCTGGGTTCACGGATCCTCATAATAACTGCTGCAAACCTCTGGAATCAAAGATGTAAGAAGAACTAAGTATTTTCCACATGAGAGATTACAAGAGACTCAGATTGATCTTTTTTACCTTTGGGTTGTATTCTGCATTTCTAGCATGCAAGGCAATCTTCTTTAGATCAAGTTTACAAGCCAAGTTCACTGTGGATACAATATTCCTGGGAAAGAAAATAGGGGTTGTGTGTGGAAGATGTTGGGCAGATAACTTCGAGCTGGATTCTTATATCTTTACTAGAAAAGAGCGAATTTACAGTAAATTCAATTTGTCACAAACTTCTTGGCTCGGCGGTTGATGGCTTATCCTGCATAAATTAGTTCAGCTTTCAGGTGCTTCAGTGGGCTGATAAAGGTGGATACAGTCCTAGGAGACTCTTAGGACTGTATCGAACTTTTCCAGCCCACCGGAGCACCTGAAAGCTGAACTAATTTATGCAGGATAAACATCAACTGCCGAGCCGAGAAGTTTGTGACGAATCGAATTTACTGTAAGTTCGCTCATCTCTAATCTTGACCAGAGGGTGTAAATCGCAACTTTCCATGTTGTCCTATGAAAGTCTTTATGGAGTGAATCAGATCAAATTTTAAATATATACATACACACACCAAAAAATGTTGCAGTATCTTGTAATACCTTTTTTATTGGACAAAATTTTGTAGAGACAAGCTTACAGGATTCCTCCCTTTATCAAGTCCAAAGCAAATTGGATTCGCTTTGGACTTGATAAGGGAATAATCCCGAAAGCTTGTCTCTAAAAAATTCTGTTTGTCCAAAAAAAAAAAAAAAAAGGTATTGTATATATTTATAATAATATATTATAATATATTATATTATATTATAATATATTATATTATATTATATTATATTATAATATATAATATAATATATATATAGCAACATTTTTTGATTTGCATCTGCATCACTGGACTAATACAGCTACTCAAATTTACTATTTTCCCTTATGGAAAATTGTATTAAGGTGATAACCTATTTTCCATAACAAAGGAGCCATTAGTCCTTTATCCAAAATATAGGAGAAATAAGCTCTTGAAAAGGGCTAGGCTGGTCCACCAGAGAAAAACATTTAGCTAGACAAAAGTCTTTATGAGGGTGGACCCAACGAAAGAGCCTCATACTGATTGAGACCATAGAATGTGGGTCTTAACCTTCAGGTGTGGCCAAAGCAGGAAGCATTAGAGATTAGTACACTGCTCAAAAAAAAATATAAAGGGAACACATATTAGATCTGATTGAATGAACTAATAATATTAAAAACTTTCGTCTTTACATAGTTGAATGTGCTGACAACAAAATCACAAAAATTATCAATGGAAATAAAATTTGTCAACCCATGGAGGTCTGGATATGGAGTCACACACTACATCAAAGTTGGATCAGCCTGTAGTGTGGTTTTCCACTTTGATTTTGTGTCCTTAAAACAAGTCAAAATGAGGCTCAGTAGCGTGTGTGGCCTCTACGTGCCCGTATGACCTCCATACAATGCCTCCTCGGCATGCTCCTGAGGGATGTCCTCCCAGACCTGGACCTAATCATCCGCCAACTCTTGGCCAGTCTGTGGTGCAACGTGGCGTTTGTGTACGGAGTGAGACATGATGTCCCAGGTGTGCGCAGCTCAATCAGATTCAGGTCTGGGGAACGGGCGGCCAGTCCATAGCATCAGCGCCTTCCTCTTGCAGGAACTGCTGACACACTCCAGCCACATGAGGTCTAGCATTGTCTTGCATTAGGAGGAACCCAGGGCCAACCGCACCAGCATATGGTCTCACAAGGGGCCTGAGGATCTCATCTTGGTACCTAATGGCAGTCAGGCTACTTCTGGCAAGCACATGGAGGGCTGTGGGCCCCTCCCCAAAGAAATACCACCCCACACCATTACTGACTCGGGAGGGGGGGGGGGGGTGTCTTGCTAATTGCCTATAATTTCCACCTGTTGTCTGTTCCATTTGCACAACAGCATGTGAAATTGGTTGTCAGTGTTGCTTCCTGAGTGGACAGTGTGATTTCACAGAAGTGTGAATTACTTGGAGTTACATATACACTGCTCAAAAAAAATAAAGGACATTTAAACACCAGAATGTATCAAATCTCTAAAGCACTTTCTGCCTTTACAATGATGTGTCACTTACTGTAATTGGGGAACAATTCCAGAGGGCTCTGAAACCGGGGTCATGGGAGTCATCGGAGTCATAGGGGTAATAGGCATGGGGCAGAGGTTAGATGCATCATGTGAGGCATCTCTGTTTTCAGATGGGGTGAATGGCTGTGACAATCCAGTAGAATCCATACAAATACCACTATCCTGTAGTTGTGAGCAGTATTGCTGTCCTTGAAGTCCATTTTTGTCTTCATGATCAGGATTCAAGTCATCAGGTAAAAAGCTTAGATCTACTGAAGAGAAGTCAGTCGAGAGGTCTTTGGAATGATCCAAAGCCGATCCATAAGATGTGTTTGCGAGTGGTTGTATACTCAAGTCATCATATGGCATCATAGAGGTGAACATCTGGGGTGTAGAACTGAGGTCATCCTAGGTAACAAGAAAGTGTGGATTACACAGATCACTATTGAGCTTTTAATAAAATAAGTGGATAATGATATACAGAATAAATATATATATATATATATACACATATACACACACACACACACACTATTATATTTGTGGTCAGGACTTTGAACCGTGCATGAGCTTACCTGTTACCTCCTGCCAAGGCCACCTGCAAGAAATTAGATTTACCAAGACCTAACACAAAACTACTTATAACATAGAACAGCGGTTGAGGTGTGCCTGAAAACCGCGTCGAGGGTCCGCCTATAGAGGGCAAAAATACACCACCAGTTAGGGTAAATTAAGTATCATTTATTTATAATGCCAAAAATTGAAATGCCTCTGCCATTTCCCTTGAGGGATCTGGGACATAAGTGGTATATGCATCAGAACGCCACCTCCCCAACTTCTGGATGACATGTACAGGCACCTTGTGCCTGGAGGCCGCCGATGCTGCTCCTATGCGGAATGAGTGACCTCAGAACTCTCTGGGGTTGTGTCCTAAAGTGCCAAGCAGCGTGCGGACATGCGATATTAAAAGAAGTGGTAAGAGCACCCCCACAGAAAGGCAACAGTGGCGACTCCGGAGGCTTATCCTGGAGGAACTCAACCAGTTGTGCCAACACCGCCACCGGCCATCAGTTGTTACCTGAAGGAAAATACTTAACCACCGCCCCCCACCTGCAAGTTTGTGACGGACAGTGAAACTTCGAACCAAGAACCCTGCCACCTTAAATGAGCCTTCTGTGGATGTGTCGCTCCCCGCCTGACACATGAAAATTCACCCGACCGGAGGAAGCCATAGAAGGCTAGATAAATGGCAGATTTAATTATCAGACTGCGCTCAAAGCCAAACGGGTTATTGGCTAATGCGTCAGACATGGCTCGGAACAGCTCGCCGCTGATCGGTTTCCTGAGAGGTGGCGCTGTGGAGCTACGAGCCACCACCCCTCTGAGCGCAGCCTTGACAGCCTGAGATGATAGGATAGACAGCCTGTCTGGGTGGGATAAAGAAATGAAATGCTGAATGCCCGAAAGGTAAGATTTAATAGTGCTATGAGACAGGTGCAGAGAAGAATGGCAGAAACCGATGAAAGATAGAATGATAGTGGTGTCGTAAGAAAAAGGGATGCTATGTTGAGACAGATATGACCTAAAGGTATCGTGTGCTGCATGATAGGCCTTTCTGGTATTGGGGGCTAAGGCGTCCGACATTAACTCCCGGGCCACCTGTGTATAGTAATTCAGTCCAAGATTGATTGTGCCAGGCAAGGGGGTTGTGTTCCTACTGCGTCTGCTTGCGGAGCCACCTGTGAAAAGAGATGGAAATTAGCCCTGGACAGAGCATCTGTGGCCTTGTTGTCTACCCCCGGTATGTGTCTGGCAAAAAAATTGAAGTTGTGTTGTAAGGACACCCAGACTAACCTGCGCATGAAAGGCATGACAGTAGCATGCCTGGAACTGCCCTTGTTGACTATGGCCACTGTCGCCTGATTGTCACACTGAAACTCCACCGCCTGCCCTGACCACTTGTCGCCCCATGTCACTGCAGCTGCTACAATGGGGAAAACCTCAAAAAGTGCCGAAGTGCTGCTGAAGCCTGCCAGAGCCAATACCTGATTGGACCATTGGCCCGCCATCCACCTGCCGCCCCACACTGCACCAAAACCGGAAGATGATGCATCAGTGCAGATCTTGGGGGACAACTCGGAGGCTGGCGGGACAAACATAGCCGTCCCATTCCATTGTGCCATGTACCTATCCCACATGTTCAGGTCAGCCAGGGCTTGGCAATCTAACCAAACCCTACTGTGTTGTTGAGGGACACCATGCAGCAAAGACAATATTCTGGATACGAACGCTCTGCCCTGCGGAATTGCCCGCATAGCAAATGCCAGCATTCCCAGCAAGCTCTGCAACTCGCCCTTGGTCGTGACCTGGGAGACCGTGTACTTGTGGATAGTGTCTCTGATACGGTTGAGTTTGTCAGTGGGCAAGCTGACTTGCATTTCGACTGAATCTAGGATTACTCCCAGAAAGGTGAGACACTTCGTTGGACCGACCATTTTCTTGGGAGACACTGGCACCCCAATATCAGTGAACAGTTTCAGCAATCTGACCAACTGGTCCGGCTCTTCCCTCGGGCGACTGAGCAGAAGAAAGTCATCCAAATAATGTATGACCTGGCTGCATCCAGAGACATTAACCAGCAGCCAGTGCAATGCCTGGGCCAGTTGGTCAAACAGCCACGGGCTGCTCTTGCATCCGAAAGTCAACTTGGAAGCAAAATAATATGCACCCTGCCATTTGAGCCCGAACCATTGCCACTGGTCCCTGTGCAATGGCAGCAACTTGAAGGCATCTGTGATATCCGCCTTCACCATCCAAGTCCCTGGGCCAAGCGCCAAGAGGACCTGAATAGCCTGGTCTATGGAAGAATAGTGCATACTAAACTCCTCGGATGGAATGAGAGAGTTGATACTGGGGACAAGTGACCCATGAGGAGCCGACAAGTCAAATATCAGTCTCTTTTTCCCATTGAACTTGCCTGTTACCACCCCTACCGGACTGACCCTCCAAGACCTGAATGGAGAAACTAACAAGGGGCAATCATATAACCTTTCATTAGCTCAGCATTTATTAATTCAGTGACAACAGCGGGATAGTTTACGGCAGACAGCAGATTGTCACATTCAAATGTGGCCTGCGGCAGTGTGACCATGCCGGCGTGGAAGCCTCTCAAAACTATTGATCAACCACTGGACCCAGTCTGGGTCCGGGTGATCCACGAGCAGAGCGACCAGGACTGGGGTACGTACCCCCCCCCTAGTCATGCTGGCCCTTTCTGCCTACATGCAGAGCCCGGATGTGCCCTGAAGCAGTAGAAGCAGACGTGTAATAACCTGCAATTGCTGAAGTTGCACGAAGACATGTTATAGTTGTTACAAATTTGTGAGCCTCCGAGATAGTGTACTGGACGGCCCAACTTATCCACGGAAGGTGCGGACCTGCTGAAACTGTCCGTGGAAGTGGAAGGTCTGGCAGCGCCCTGCTCGCCCTGTTGAGCCAGCCCTACACACCACGCCGTAGTATGCGTGATTGCTTGACAGGCGGCACATGCAGGGAATTTGAGATTTGCGAAGTGGCTGCAGAACATCTGTGAATCTTCGATGCTTCAGTCCGTGAGGTACCCATCTTGGCTGAAGGCCGCCGCTGCCATGGCTGAGAAACTTCTATGATAATCGTAGAAATGGGTACCACCGTATTTGTATGCGTATTCAGTAACCCTCAGCAAATACAGGTCGAGCTCCTCTCTGCGCTCCGGTCTGGCTGAGCATATCACCTCCCCGTATTTGCTGAAGGCAATCACAAACTCGTGGATATTTTGCTTCCATTTCAGCCTGGTGTCCTTACTCTTAAGGACAACAGATAAGTCAGCGCACGCTACCGTTCTAGTGTCCTCAACGTCGAAGGCAGATAGCAACAGGGACACCAAATTGATGTCCTTCCCTTCCAGTATGTCCTTTCTCAGGGCCGCTGGGACAAAAGGGCCTGGTGACACCCTTGGTGGCCCAGAGCGCCTACCTGGGTTGCCTTCCGGAACAGGGGCAGACATCTGTGTAGGCGTTGGCGCCTGCAATGCTGCTGGGGGCCCCTGAATGCCCCTTCTCTCCAGAGAATCCAGCCTGCCCAACATGGAAGTCATCATTGCATGCAGTTCAGAGAGGGTGGACTGGCCCGAGGTCCCCTCCTGACTGTTGCTAGCCCCCTGATCCGCCATGAGGAGTTTGTATAACTCTGCTTTGCGGGCGGTTGCTGGAAATGGAATTGCCCTCTTGCGCAACTCCTCCATCAACTTGGGGATGGTCCAAGCCCTGTAAGCTGCAGAGGAGGGCGTCCCTCGCACGGAGCTTCTAGCTGGTGTATCAGGGATGGACATCGGGTCCTCTATGTCTGACACGTGAAACATGACCTGTCCGGGCCGTAACGGGTGCCGGGGAAAAAAAACGGTAATCATGAGTGACCTGATATGAGAAACGTGTACCCCCCTTGCTGAGTACTGACTGACCTTACCACCACTGTAACACAACAGTAAGACGCCTGAAACGAACAGCAAATCGACTGTAACACCTGCGGACAACCGAATACATACTTAATGTTAGCTTACAGCTGCAGGTGACTGCCCGTGCAATGTGGCCGAACCCAAGAGTGCTGACCGTAGTGCCAGTGCGACCCAGAGTACCACCTGACTAGTTTGAAACGAGGCCTGACCGTGAGTCTGACCGAGAACGTGTGCATGACGCGTATAGTCATGAATAACTAAACCATGAACACCTCCTGACTGCGAGTCAAGATTACAGTGTGCACCGTTTCTAACTAACTAGCGATGGCTCTGAAGACGTTTCAGCAACCACCGCAGGCAAGTGGTCACCCTTGAAGAAGAGTCAAGATCGCAGTGACCACTACCCGTGTAAACGAAATGCTCTGTATGCGTGACAGTAGCAATGATGCCTTGAACCCTATCTGACATGTAGAGTCAGATATACAGTGATTCAGGGCCTATGTGTAACAGCAGCAGTGCGTAACATTAACTAGTGTAACAGGAGTATTTAAGCATTTGAACTGAAATGACGTGAACTAGCGTCTGCTAGCGAAAGTGATGACCACCGTGAAACGTGAATAAATAACATGAACAACCGCCGTACGGTTGGTACTGACCGTAGCCAAGTTTGCAATGACTAGGAATGTAACGACCACCTAACTGGATACAGACCACCCAATCTGCAAGAGAAACCATCAGTGTTCTAACCATATGGGTTACGCGCCACCTACCACCTCTGACAGATAAGTGCTGGCACCCCCTAGCCCCCCCCCTATGCCTGAAACTACCCTAACCCCACTAATTACTTGACTACCCCAAGCATCCGACCCGGTACCCCGATATGCATGACCACCCCCCCCCCCCAAACCGAAGCCACAGTAATATGGATTATAGTATTGTTAACTTACAAGCTGCCCCTTGTCTGCGACAGTGCATGTGTCAGGAAACTGTGGCCTGACACCGGTGCACCATAAGCCAGCCCCTCATTACTGCATGGTACCAATACACTCTATAAGCCTGACACATTTCCTCACACACACATTTTTTTTTTTCCCAGCGCCACCTGCTGACCATCCGTGGAGCTGTGCCGCCGGGCTCACTGGCATGCTGTGACTCTGCCTGTTCAGAGCCCCGTGTTACACGTGAGATGCCGGCACAGGGAGACCCACGTGGGTCGCGTCTCCCCGCGCCTGCCATGCCGCCAGCTGCCGCTGGACCCAGAGGCCGTGTACAGTGCGGCCAGCCCAGGCACGCGCTGCACCATCGGACCGCCGCCTACATAACGCGCTGGGTGCCGGAGCCTGCCCGCCAAACGAGGGGAGCAATTGCAACAGACCAGGGCCCCAGTAAATGAAACCTGCCGGACACCCGGCACTTACCTGCACCACCACACACCTGACCCAGCGTACGCAACGAAAGAACCCCCGCAATTTCGCCAACCCAGCATACGCCCAGAGGGAGGGGCCGATGGCTGTTAAATAGCCAAAGCCCCTCCCACAAATTCAGCCTGATAGGCTTCCCACGTATAATAAGTTTATATATGTGCACATAATGAAGGGACAAATTGGTACAAAAATACTAAGGCCATGTTCACGAGGCTGAGAACAGAAGTTTTTAATTTGAAATTCCCCTCAAACTTTAAATTTCATTTTTTTTTTTATTGTGCAACAAAATTTAAAATAAAAAGCCATTTTGTTAATTTTTGGGGCATAGTGCATTTTCTGGTAAAAATTACGCACTATTCTGTAGGTCCATATGATTAAAATGATGCCCTACTTATATTAGGTTTCATTTTGTCTTACTTCTGGAAAAAGTCATAACTATGTGGTGGCGGGTGAGAGGCTAAAGTCTTGTGGGAGTGTAGGATAGTTAGGGTGTTGCTGTTCAGGATAGTTAAGGGCGCTGTTAACCCTTGTCACTCGTGATGTCAGGGTGGGGGTTAAATGCTGTATTCTTGGTAGGCCTATTGCCACCCTTCCCAAGAGCAATAGGTATATGCAGAAATTAAGGATTGTCCACAACCACTGTTAACTGAAAACTTGCAGGAATTTTTACTGAAGAATTTCTGTACATGCAGCAATAGTAACAGTCCAGATAACAGAGTCTCTTTGCATATAGCTAGCGCAGCGATTGACAGTCGGTTGGGATCACATAAGCCCAATTTAGCCTCTTAAAGATTGTATAGCAGAGATCCGCTGGATTTAGGGGAGTAATTAGGTCCAGTGATCTTGCGATGAGTAGCGGGGAATTGCTTAGTCTATTTGCTATGTTAGAGGCCTAGGCCGCAAGACTTTGGCCTAGTAAATAGTCTTGTAAGCTGCAGAGGTCCTACCTCTTCCAGAGTAAGCAACCCAAGAGAGGGATCAAGATGGCGCAGGTCCCTTATATGGGCAGGGGCTGGCAGTTTTGGATTGATCCGTAACGACTGTCACTCACCATTACAGTGCATTGTGGGTGAACACTTCACGAAAACGTCCAAAAAGGTCCTGTAGCAAAACCATAGAGTTCTAACCTAATCACGTGACCCGCAGGTCCTGCTACGCTCCAAACAGGTAAACTGCTATATAGTCATCGACTAACTGAGGGGTGACAAGGGGAAAGCTACAAAAGAGGGACCCCCGACGTCTTAGGGACCTCTATACAGGTAACGTATACAATACGATATCGTGACACCACGCATTTTTGATCACTTTATACCACAAAAAAGTGAATAAAAAATGATCAAAAAGTCTGATCAGAACAAAAATGGTACCGCTATAAACTTCAGATCACGGCGCCCTGAACACAGAAAAATAAAAAAAGTTATAGGGGTCAGAAGATGACCATTTTAAACGTATACATTTTCCTGCATGTATTCATGATTTTTTTCTGAAGTGATACAAAATCAAACCTATACTAATAGGGTATCATTTTAACTGTATGGACCTACAGAATAAAGATAAGGTGTAATTTTTTCCGAAAAATGTACTGCGTAAAAACAGAAGCCCCCCAAAACTTACAAAATAGTGTTTTTATCAATTTAAGGAGGAAAAATTGAAAATATATATTTTTTTATAGTTTGGACATTTATGCACGTGGAGATACCACACGTTTATATTTACTTTTACTTACATAGTTTTTTTAAATGGGAAGGGTGATCAAACTTTTAAGGAAAGGGTTAAATCCCATTTATCATCTAGTTCCCCCCCCCCCCCCCCCCCAGCTGTTGCAAAACTCCCAGCATGCACGGTCAGTACATGCTGTGAGTTGTAGTTTTGAATTAGCTGGAGGTTTGCCAGGGTACATTCACACGGGCAGGTTTACAGAGAGTTTCCTGCTTCAAGTTTGAGCTGCGGAAAATTTTTTGGCGCATCGCAAACTCCTAGCAGTAAACACACCATAACCCGCCAGCGCGAATGTACCCTAAAAACACTACACTACCACATAAAGGTTAAAACACTACATATACACCCCCTTACACTGTCCCCCCCCCCCCCCCCCAATAAAAATACGTATTGTACGGCAGCGTTTCCAAAACAGAGCCTCCAGCTGTTGCAAAACAACTCCCAGCATTTCTGGACAGCCTCCGACTGTCCAGGCATGCTGGGAGTTTAGCAGCAGCTGAAGGCACCCTGTTTAGCAATCCCTAATTTAGTCCTCAAATGCGCATAGCGCTCTCAATTCAGAGCCCTGTCTTATTTCAGGGAAACAGTTTAGGGCCACATATGGGGTATTTCTGTCCTCGGGAGAAATTGCACTATAAATGTTGGGGGGGGGGGGCTCTCCTTTTACCCCTTATGAAAAGGAAAAGTTGGGGTTACACCAGCCTGTTAGTGAAAAAAAATAAAAAAAATAAAAAAAATGTTTTACATTAACATGCTGGTGTTGTCCCATACTTTTCATTTACACAAGCAATATATATATATATATATATATATATATATATATATATATATATATATATATATATATATATATATATATATATATATATATATATATATATATATATATATATATATATATATATATATATATATCTATATATCTCCCCCCAAGATTTGTAATGCAATTTCTCCTGAGTACGGAAATACCCCATGTGGGTGTAAGATGCTCTGCGGGCGCACAACAATGCTCAGGAGTTAGAGCGCACTATGTACATTCGAGGCCTTAATTGGTGATTTGCATAGGGGTGGCTGATTTTACAGCGGTTCTGACAAATGCAAAAATAATACCCACATGTGACCCCATTTTGAAAACTACACCCCTCACGGAATGTAACAAGGGGTACAGTGAGCCTTAACACCCCACAGGTGTTTGAAGAATTTGCATTAAAGTTGGATGGGAAAAACGGAAACAAATTCTCACAAAAATGCTGGCGTTACCCTAAATTTTCTCATTTTCACAAGGGAAGATAGGGAAAAAAAATAAAAAAAAAGTCTCCCAAAATATGTAACCCCATTTCTTCTTAGTAAGAACATACCCCATATGTGGATGTAAAGTGCTCTGCGGGTGCACTACAATGCTCATTAGAGAAGACGTGCCATTGGGCTTTTGGAGAGAAAATTTGTTTGGAATTGGAGGCCACGTGTGTTTACAAAGCCCCCAGTGGTGCCAGAACAGTGGACCCCCCCCCCCCCACATATGACCCCATTTTAGAAATTACACCCCTCACAGAATTTAATAAGGGGTAGAGTGAGTATTTACACCACACTGGCGTTTGACAGATCTTTGGAACAGTGGGCTGTGCAAAGGAAAAATTACATTTTTCATTTTCACGGACCACTGTTCCAAAAATCTGTCAGACAATCTGTCAAAAATCTGCTCACTGTACCCCTTATTACATTACATTACATGAGGGGTGTAGTTTCCAAAATGCACATGGCCCCTGACTTCCATTCCAAACAAATTCTCTTTCCAAAAGCTCAATGGCGCTCCTTCGCTTCTGAGCATTGTAGTGCGCCAGCAGAGCACTTGACGTCCACACATGGAGTATTTCCATACTCAGAAGAAATGGGGTTACACATTTTGGGGGTTATTTTCTCCTATTATCCCTTGTAAAAAATGTTAAATTTGTGGAAAAACCAGTACTTTAGTAAAAAAAAATTTTTATTTTATTTATTTATTTATTAATAAATAAATAAATAATTTTTTTTTTTTACTAAAGTACTGGTTTTTCCACAAATTTAACATTTTTTACAAGGGATAATAGGAGAAAATGACCCCCAAAATGTGTAACCCCATTTCTTCTGAGTATGGAAATACTCCATGTGTGGACGTCAAGTGCTCTGCTGGCGCACTACAATGCTCAGAAGCGAAGGAGCGCCATTGAGCTTTTGGAAAGAGAATTTGTTTGGAATGGAAGTCAGGGGCCATGTGCATTTTGGAAACTACATATATATATATATATATATATATATATACACACACACATATACACACACACACATATATACATATACACATATATATATATATTTTCTTCATTTATACATCCAACAAGAAGTTGTCAAACACCTGTGAGGTGTTAAGGCTCACTGTTCCCCTTGTTAGGTTCCTTGAGGGGTGTAGTTTCCAAACTAGTATGCCATGTGGGCATTTTTGCTTTTCTGGCACCATAGGGGCTTCCTAAATGCAACATGCCCCTCCAAAACCATTTCAGCAAAATTCACTCTCCAAAATCCCATTGTTGCTCCTTCCATTCTGAGTCCTCTACTGCAACCACTGAACACTTGACAAACACATATGAGGTATTTCCTTACGCGAGAGAAATTGGGTTACAAATTTGGGAGGCTTTTTCTCCTATTACCACTTGTAAAAATTCAAAAACTGGGTCTACAAGAACATGAGTAAAAAAAAAATAAAAAAAATAAAGTGTTTTATTTTCTCCTTCACTTTGCTGCAATTCCTGTGAAACACCTAAAGGGTTAACATGCTTACTGAATGTCATTTTGGATACTTTGAGGGGTGCAGTTTTTATAATGGGGTCATTTGTTGGGTATTTCTAATATGAAGGTCTTTCAAATCCACTTCAAAACTTGTTCCTGAAAAATTCAAATTTTTTACCAAGAAATGATGCAAGTATCGACAAAAATTTACCACTAACAAAGTAGAATATGTAATGAAAAAAAAAAAAAAAAAGTCAAGTAAAAGCATCCCAGAGTTATTAATGCTTAAAGTGTCAGTGGTGAGATGTGCAAAAAAAAAAGCTCGTCCTTAAAGGAGATGTCCGGTGCTCACTTTTCTTATTTTATCCGTTCCGGGCTGCATAAAAAAGAAAATAAGCTTTCTCTTGCCTGCCTAGGCTCCCCCGAAGCTCCGATACAGGTGTTCGGTCCCCGGGCTGTATTCTTCTTACTTCCTGTTAGCCCGGCACGTCACACGGAGCTTCAACCTATCACCGGCCGCAGCGATGTCCCGCCTCGGCCAGTGATAGGCTGAAGCTCCGTGTGACGTGCCGGGCTAACAGGAAGTAAGAAGAATACAGCCCGGGGACCGAACACCTGTACCGGAGCTTCGGGGGAGCCTAGGCAGGCAAGAGAAAGCTTATTTTCTTTTTTTTATGCATTCCGGAACGGATACAATAAGAAAAGTGAGCACCGGACATTTCCTTTAACCCCTTAAGGACTCAGGGTTTTTCCACTTTCGTTTTTTCCTCCTTACATTTTAAAAATCATAACCCTTTCAATTTTCCACCTAAAAATCCATATTATGGCTTATTTTTTGCGTCGCCAATTCTACTTTGCAGTGACATTAGTCATTTTACCCAAAAATGCACGGCAAAACGGAAAAAAAAATCATTGTGCGACAAAATCAAAAAAAGAAAATGCCATTTTGTAACTTTTGGGGGCTTCCGTTTCTACGCAGTGCGTATTTCGGTAAAAATTACACCTTATTATTCTGTAGGTCCATACGATTAAAATGATACCCTACCTATATAGGTTTGATTTTGTCGCACTTCTGGAAAAAATCATAACTACATGCAGGAAAATTTATACGTTTAAAAATGTCATATTCTGACCCCTATAACTTATTTTTCCACGTACAGGGCGGTATGAGGACTCATTTTTTGCGCCGTGATCTGAAGTTTTTATCGGTATGATTTTTGTTTTGATCGGACTTTTTGATCACTTTTTATTCATTTTTTTTAATGGTATAAAAAGTGACCAAAATACGCTTTTTTGGACTTTGGAATTTTTTTGCGCGTACGCCATTGACCGTGCGGTTTAATTAGTGATATATTTTTATAGTTCGGAGATTTACGCACGGGGTGATACCAAATATGTTTATTTATTAATTTTTTTTTTTTTTTACACTTTTATTTTTTTTATTGGAAAAGGGGGGTGATTCAAACTTTTATTTGACGAAGGGGTTAAATGACCTTTAACATTTTTTTTGCAGTGTTATAGCTCCCATAGGGACCTATAACACTGCACACACTGATCTCCTATGCTGATCACTGGCGTGTATTAACACGCCTGTGATCAGCATTATCGGCGCTTGACTGCTCCTGCCTGGATCTCAGGCACGGAGCAGTCATTCGTCGATCGGACGCCGAGGAGGCAGGTAAGGGCCCTCCCGGTGTCCGATCAGCTGTTCGGAACGCCGCGATTTCACCGCGGCGGTCCCGAACAGCCCGACTGAGCAGCCGGGTCACTTTCAGTTTCACTTTAGAAGCGGCGGTCAGCTTTGACCACCGCTTCTAAAGGGTTAATACCGCACATCGCCGCGATCGGCGATGTGTGGTATTAGCTGCGGGTCCCGGCCGTTGATGAGCGCCGGGACCGAAGTGATATGATGCAGGATCGCGGCGCGATCCCGCTTCATATCGCGGGAGCCGGCGCAGGACGTAAATATACGTCCTGCGTCGTTAAGGGGTTAAGGGGTTACTCCGGTGGGAATTGTTTTTTTTAAATCAACTGGTGCCAGCAAGTAAACAGATTTGTAAATTACTTCTATTTAAAAAAAAAAAAAAAATCTTAATCCTTCAGGTACTTAGCTGCTTTATGTTCCACAGGAAGTTTTTTGTCTTTTTGAATTCTTCTATGACCACAGTGCTCTCTGCTGACACCTCTGTTCATGTCAGGAGCAGGATATGTTTGCTATGGGGACTTGCTGCTCTGGACAGAGGTGTCAGCCGAGAGCACTGGTCAGACAAAAGAAATTCAAAAAGAAAGAACTTCCTCTGGAGCATACAGCAGCTAATACGTACTAGAAGGATTAAGATTTTTATATAGAAGTAAAAAAAAGTAGTGTTTAAAGGCAACTGTTTAGGGCCACATATGGGGTATTTCCATACTCTGGAGAAATTGCACTACTGATTTCCGGGGCTTTTTCTCCTTTTACCCCTTATGTAAAGGTAAAGTTGGGGTCTATGCCAGCCTGTTAGTGTTAAAAAAAAGGAATATTTTGCACCAGAATTGAAAAAAAAAAAAAAAACCTGGGAAAAGGGGGCATGGTCACCGGAAAGGGAGTGTTCAACATTTTCACGAAAAACAACATATTTACTAAGGTTTCCACAGAAATAGTGAACTATTTCTTCCGTAACAAACTAACGTCCGTTATCAATAACGGACTATAACGGATTCATACGGATATTAGAAAATCCCATTAGACTATAATGGGATTTTCTAACGGACGTGTAGAATTTTGTTACTGCCGTTTTCAGCTGATTTTCACATGGCTCTTCCTACGGGTGTGTAAAAACGGAGGATTTTGTAGTGTGAAAGAAGCCCAAGTTTCAAATTTTTTTTTTTTTTTTTTTTTTTTTTTTAAACGCCAAGAAAAGCCGCATGGCTTTTTTCCCCACCCAAAAAATGTTGCGGCCAGATGTTAGCTGTAAATCAATGAGAAATCGGTGAATTCTTATTCCACTTTGGCGTTTTTTTTAATCCTTTTGGCATTTTTCAGCTCCTTGGAGGTTTTCCCAAAATCGCAGCATGTTGAGCCACTGGCGATTTTTTACTCAAAATCGTGGCGTTTTTCTCCCTGGGGGGGGGGGGGGGGGGGGGAAGATATGCATGAGTGATGTTCTATTCACATCACTGGCCAGAGTACAGAGCAGAGATGTGAGCGCTGTATAGAGCCGCTCTGCATCTCTGCTATATTATGGACCATCGCATCGGGTGTCACGACTGACACCCGGGGCGATATGTCTATTAGTACAGGTACTACTACTCCCATCATGGAACAGTATGTTCCATGCTGGAATTAGTAGTAGTACCTAAAAAATTAAAAAACTAGAGAAAAAAAAGTGAAACACTATTAAAAAAGAAATTTATAAAAAAATAATGTTTCGTTAACACTCCCCCCCCCCCCCCCCCCCCATCTCTACTGCATTTTTGTTAGTACCCAACAAATTTTGGGTACCAAAAATAAAAATAAAAAAAAAGCCAAAAAAAGTGGCAAAAATGCAATTACCACACAAATGAAAAAAAACGCCAGATGCAGGAAATTGCACTAGCGTTTTTCAAACAAAATGCAGGGCAAAAAACCCAAGTAGAAACTTAGCCTAAGGAAAAGACAAAAAAAAAAAAAAAAAATAGCAAACCCCCACATAAAAACCATGGAGGTACCATCTTGTAGAAATGCACTGGATACCACACAAAAGCCATCCCAATCTCTCTCATTTAATTGAAAAGGGGAAAATAAAAATAAGTCCATAAGAAATCCATGAATGACCAGTTACTCAGATACGTGTAGGACTTTTGCCATTTTGGGTCTAAGATACCAGTCATGTGTGAATTCATCCTTAGGAGCAGGTTAGTTACATTTTTGCAGCCATATTACAGCCAGGCACCTCTAGGATGCTGTCAGTTTGGGTCAGGGTTTCCTAACCAGGGTGCCTCCAGCTGTTGCAAGACTACAACTCCCAGCATGCCTGGACAGCCTTGGGCTGTGCTAGCATACAGGGATTTGCAATTTTGCAACAGCTGGAGACACCCTGTTTGGAAAACACTGGCTTGGGTCACTTCTATTAGGCAAGGACAACAAATGCAGCTCCTATACATGATATTAAGGTGTGCGCTGCGATCACAACACAGGCCCTCATTTACTATTGCAAACCCGACATGTTTTGTCGTGTTGTGCGCCAGAGTTGAAAAAACCCCGACTAACTTTCCATTTTTTCTAGGAAAACCCGAAAAATGAAACCGGGAAAAGGGGGCGTGGTCTCCAAAAAGGTGAGTGTTCAACATTTTCACAATAACCCAACATATTTACTAAGGTTTCCACATAAAATGTGGTGGATTGGAGCTGAGGAAAATCAGACAGATCAGAGCATGTTAAAATTATATATATGCGCAAAATGTAGGGAAAGCTTAAAAGCTTAGTAAATACAGTGGAAAATAAATTTGTAGGAATAAAAACCCACAAAGAAACCTACACAACACTCTAAGATTATAATGGCCACAATGTATAGTGTGGGCAACATATAATTACAACCAAATATAGAACCTCAAAACTTCTCAAAAGGGGTTATCCAGGATTAGAAAAACAGAGCTGGTTTCTTCAGAAGAACAGACAACTCCACTCCTGTCCTCAGGTGGTGTGTGGTATTACAGCTTAGTACCATCAAAGCATATGAAGTTGTAATACCACATAAGCTGAGGTAATCTTGCTTTCCTCTGCTTGCTTCCTATAGAATACATACCCCAGCCTCACATTGGTCCAAGTATCTTTCCAAGGAAGATTCTCCGTCCATTTTGCAAGTCTCCTGAAACCAGAAAGAGTTCTCTCAGGAGGAATACAACTCCCAGAGTGCCTCATTCCAAACCTCAGTTTCATAGGAAGCAGGTTTGTACCAATAGAGTAAGAACACATGAGGGCGCTTTCTTGTTTCCCACACCTGGCCTGTAATACCTCATACCCAGCATGCCCCCAGTTACCCCCCCTTTAAATTACAAGGCCTAATGTGCTTCAGCCTGAGTCCAGGTGATCCATCAGGTGTCCAGCTCTGACACTGACTAGAGGTTTTTTTCTAACTAGTGTGCCTCCAGCTTTTGCAAAACTACAACTCCCAGCATGCCCGGACAGCAGTTGGCTGTGTGGACCTACCTATACTAATATGTACAATTCTGGGGGGAACACAAAACACCACAAAAACTGCATCAGGTTAAATTAAGTCAGAACCCACTACGTTTTGCCCCCATTAATCGTATCCGTATCCCGCCGAAAACGTTATACTGACGTATAGTGTTAATGGGCACAGCAGACCCCATTAAATTCTATGGCTGAAAGGAGTCCCCTTGTCACTCCTTTCAGGACATGTGTGATATTTCAAAAGTGCCACAGCCCCTGTCATGAGAGCGCTTAAAATAGCGCAAATGTCCCGAACTGAGTCACTAGGGTTGACTCCATTTGGCAACAGAAGTGAATGGAGTGCGCTGCTCCCGTTACCAGTATACGCCAGCATTCCGTTTTTGGCGTGATGCCAACATATACAATGACGGTGGCCAAAACGTAGTGTGTTCCAACCCTTTCCACTTTTTGTTCTTTCTATTTTGACCTGAAAAAAGTTTTTGTGGCATTCTTTACCAAAAACAGTGACTTTTAGTCTTGACGTTTCTTTCTCCCCCCTTGCGGTTTCATCAAGTCATGCGAGTTTTTCATCATGTGACTCAAGTATTTCTATTGAATAAAAGGGGAAAAAAGGAGAAAAAGGCCATAAAAAAACATTAGTGCTAAACCTACATAAAAATGTTTTGCTCCATAAGGGTGCGTTCACACGTGCATATTTTCTGCTGCAGAGCTGCCTCAGATTTGCTCTAGCTGATTTTCTTACCAATTGAAGTCAATGGGCAGCCTGAGGCTAGGACTCCACTGAGATTTTTGCCCTGCAATTTTTGTGGCATAAAAACGCCAGAAAGAACGCCAGAAAAACTGCCACAGTTTTTCCCTGCATTTTGGTGTTTTTTCTTGCGTTTTTACCTTTGTGTGGAATTTGCCTTTTTTGGCCCCTTTGGCCCCTTTGGCGTTTTTGTTTTTACAAAATAGTTGGGTACCAAAAAAAAAATAAAAAAAATTTAACTAAATGTTTATTTTCTATAAGAAAATTTTAATACATTTTTTTTCTCTTTTCCCCCCACAATTTTTATGTAGTACTACTACTCCCAGCATGGAACACACTGTTCCATGATGGGAGTAGTAGTACCTGTACTATAGACATATCGCCCCGCGTGTCAGTCTGACACCCGATGCGATCGTCCATAATATAGCAGAGATGCGGCTCTATACAGCGCTCGCACCTCTGCTCTGTACTCTGAGTGATGTTCTATTCATATCACTGGCCTTTCATTTTTTCCGCCCAGAGCTGTGATTGGCCGGATGGTTGCAGCCAATCACAGCTCTGAGGAAAATATGAATAAATGAGTGGCTGGTCCCGAGTATAGTGCAGAGCAGGGATGCGAGCGCTGTATACAGCTGCCCCATCTCTGCTATAGACAGGACGATCGCAGCGGGTGTCAATAGTGATACCCACTGTGATCTGTTCTTACCTGCAGGTACTCCCACTCCCAACAAGTACCTGCATTAATAGACAGATCGCAGCGAGTGTAATTTCTGACACCTGCTGCGATCTGTCTATTAATGCAGGTACTACAGCTCCCAGCATGGAGCAGAGTGTAGTAGTAGTACTTGTAGTTAAGGAAAGATCACAGCGGGTATCACTACTGACACCCGCTGTGATCCTCCTGTATAATGTATGGATGCAGCGGCCGCTCTCCTATGGTCCCCTGCACTGCCGTATATATACACATATTCCTAGAGTTGTGATTGGCTGGAACCATCTGGCCAATCACAGCTCTCTGGGGGAAATATGAATTGGTGTATATATACGTTAGTGCAGGGGACCATAGAAGAGCGGCCGGACGTATCTATACATAATACAGGAGGATCGCAATGGGTGATCTGTCAATTAGTACAGGTACTACTACTCCCATCATGGAACAGTGTGTTCCATGCTGGGAGTAGTAGTACTACCTAAAAAATGTTTAAAAAAAAAAGTGAAAAACACACACTACATTTTTATTATTGTCGGCTACATTTTTAGTGCTTTACCCGCTCACATAAATTGATCCCTGTTTAAAAATTTATAAACATTTTGTTATAAAAAAGATAAATCTCGTTAGATACAATTTTTTCCATCACTACTGTATCTTTTTTTATTATTATTTTTTTTTATGGTACCCTACGAAATTTTTATAAAAAGGTATCTCCATCATTTTTTTGGGATCGCTAAAGTCCAAAAAATAATAAAAACTCCCTGCAAAAATGCAAAATGTAAAACCAACATGGCATTTTTCTTGGCGTTTTTGCTCTCCCATAGACTTCTATGGGATGAAAACGCCACGATTTCAAGGCAAAAAACGCCAAACTAGGTTTTGTCGGGCGCCAAAAGGATTAAAATAACACCAAACTGAAAAACGCCAAGTGAATCTGGCATTTTGCAGTTTACTATTGACTTGCAGCTAACATCCGGACTCAGCGTTTTTTCACTGAAAAAACGCCGTGCGGGAAACTTGGTGTTTTTACAGCGTTTTTGCAAAAAAAACCTCAGTGGAGTTCCAGCCTAAGGGTACATTCACACATGCGTATTTTGCTGTATATTGACTTCAGTGGGAAGTTAAATCTGCTGAAGCAGATCTGCAGCAAAAATACGTATGTGTGAACTGACCCTATGGAAGAGAAATGCTAAGATTTTGTCAAAAAAAAAAAACATTTGTAGTTTTAACATGCTGTGGTTTCGAAAAACTGCCACTGAGCCCAAAACCGCAGAAATTTACGTCCAGTTTTTTTTTTACAAAAATGCCAAGTGTAAAAGAAAATCGCTTTGCTCCTTATAGCAACCAGTCAGAACTCAGCTTTCATTTTACCATAGCAGTATAAGGGTACGTTCAGATCAGCAGATCCAAGTATTTTACGCTGCAGATCCGCCGCTGAAGGACCCCTACAGGGTGCCTTTAGATGTGCCTGCTTGGAGCAGCAACATGCCGCTACGAGCAGACACACTGCTGCGATGTATGAGTGTACTCGCACACATCGTGGCTGCTCCCCTGCTCCCTGAGCTAGGCTAAGGGCAGCCGCAATGTGTGAGTATACTGCGCATGTGCGCGGCAACTTGCACATCGCAGTGTGCCTGCCTCCAAGCAGTGGTCCTTTAACGGCGGATCCGCAGCGTAATACGTGCTGGGGATCCGCTCGCGTGAACGAACCCTGAGGCTGGGTTCACACCGCGGAATTTCTGAGCAGAATTCTGTGTACAAATTCCGCTGTGCATGCAGAGTCCCTTTGCTGACAATGGGATTCTGCTGCACAGTGCACACCATGGAATTTTAGGCTAGGTTCAGACTACGGAATTTCAAAACTGCAAACTGCAGACTGCAAAATTTTCCACGACTATTTTCCGCCTCCAAAGGCATTTTTCAGTTTCATGCGTAATTTTGTCATTTCCGCGAGTAATCCGCCGCTATTCCGCACGGAAATGACGCCACCAAATCCGCCTGAAATTTCCGCCTCAATTACAAGCAGAAAACCGTGGGAGTGCTAAGAGCCAAGTTCAGCCCCTTTTGGACCATGTGATCACATGACCCAAACCAGGTCAGTCAATTTTTTCAATGTGGGCTAGTCCAAGAACCAGTGGGCTGTTCATATTTAAATTTCTGACTCAAATCCGTACGGATTTTCTGCATGTAATCCGCTTTCAATCTGCCTACATTCCACGTTTGAACAAAAATCCGCCGGGAAATGAGAGTCCCATTGAAGTCAATGGGATTCTGCTGCGGAAATCCGTCTGAAGAAAGAGCACCCCCTTAGACCTCATTCACATGGCAGAATTTCCACCGTGTGCACAATGCAGCAGAAAGCCATAAAAAAAGGAAATTCAGGGGTAGATTTATCAAAACCTGTGCAGAGGAAAAGTGGTGCAGTTGCCCATAGCAACCAATGAGATCATTTCTTTCATTTTTCCCAGGTCATTTTGAAAAGTAATCTGATTGGTTGCTATGGGCAACTGAGCATCTTTTTCTCTGGACAGGTTTTGATAAATCTCCCCCTCAGAGTGGAATTTTTCGGCTTTGTTTCAATGGGATTTTGCTGCATCGTGCACATGGCAGAATTTCCGCTGTGGGAATATCTGTAGTGGAAATTCTGATTCCACCTTCTGCAGAAAGATTATATTTACGCAATCTGCTCGGAAATGCATTGCTGTCTATGGAGAATGCACATTTCCAAAAGTCCTAGCGCCGAGCTTGGCATGGATGGAATATCCGGATGGAAATTTTCAGTCTGACCACAGTGCTCTCTGCTGACACCTCTGTCCATGTCAGGAACTGTCCAGAGCAGGATACGTTTGCTATGGGGATTTTCTCCTGCTCTGGACAGTTCCTGACATGAACAGAGGTGTCAGCAGAGAGCACTGTGGACAGACAGAAAATAAATTAAAAAAAGAAAAGAACTTCCTGTGGAACAAAAAGCAGCTGATAAGTACTGGAAGAATTAAGATTTTTAAATGGAAGTAATTTACAAATCTGTTTAACTTTCTGGCAGCTGTTGATTTAAAAAGAAATTTCCACTGGATTGCTCCTTTTGGGTAATTTCACACTACGGAATTCCGCGGTGTGAACTTAACATTAGTGTGAATGGATCTCCACAAGACCCATTCAAACTGCGTAATTTCAGAGGCGGACAATTCCACCGCTGAAACTGTTCAGCGCAAAGAAAGAACATGTTCACTCTTTGCGCAGATTCTGCGAGCACTGCATAGCCGTCAATGGTGACGGCTCAGTGGCCCGCGGCCCTAGCGCCAAAGTATTTTCGGCGGCGGCCGCCAGACGGAATCTCCGCTCGCTGAATTCAGAGAGCGGAGATTCCGCAGTGTGAATGTACCCTTAAGGTGCAGTTCTTACCATATGACCAAGTACGTCATGTATATGTCTGACAGATTTTCAGCTGTTGCTAAGTACTACAACTCCCATATTACCCTAACAGCCTGCTAAGTACATGTAAAAGATGTTTACTGTCCAAACAAATGGCCCTTTTTTGGCTTCCACCAGGTAATGGATACGTTTTCCATATATGCCGAGGGCTTTCCCAGTGCATACGTTAAACAAACATTACTGACACACTTGTTAAAATAATCGTATTCTGCAAATGTTATATTGTGGTTACTATTTGGTTTATATTTACAGCCTCAAGAAAAAAGATGTTTATCGGGCCTGTTTATTGAGCCATATTTTGCAATTATTATTATAATTTTTTTTTAACTTTTTTATTATTATTATTATTTTTTTTATTGTGCTGCAGCAAAAACTGATATGCAATTTGTAATCCATACACTTTTGGCCCATAAAAAGCTCCCTAATTCTGCTTAGGAATTTCAGTTAGAAATTCCGGTGCAGCAGAATCCAATTGCCATTTTTCCGCTGAATTCAATTGAACTTAAAAAAAAAAAAAAAAAAAAAAGTGACCCAAAATACTATGTGTCTGTGAACATAGCTTTCAGGCTTGCTGCTGTGCCTCAGATTACAGCATGAATGAATCAAATGAATTACATCCTGTTATATATCGTTTATATGATGGTATTATATTATTTACTATGTTTGGTTAACATTTGTAATACTTATGATCATTATTAAGTATAGTTTATCATTACACAACTCCAATAATGATTATTTGTGCTATATGAATATTCCTCCAGCAGGGGGCAGCGTAGTCTTTACATTAGATAAAGCTTGTACAATGGTCAATTGCTGCAATGTCACTGGGGTTTTCTGTAAAGCACTAAATGCTGTAAAAACAGCTCAAGCAAGATGGCTGCAGTAATGTACTATACTAAAGAATTAAATTAAAAAAATTAGAACATAAAAACAGATTAGAAAAAAAGAACATATTTCAGTATCTGAAAAAATAGAATAAAAAACACATTTCTTATAAAGGTGTATTCTTATCTGAACATATATGGCATTGCCCCAGGATATGCCATAAAAGTCTAATAGATGCGGGTCAAATAGATAGGATCCATACCTATCCCAGGATTGAGAACCCCAGCCCCCTCCAGCCTTCTTTTAGTCCAGCAGGCTATTCTGTATTTTGCATATCTCTCTGTGGTAGCCTGGAGTTGTAGGGTATATGGGGTGTAGCTGTGCGGTAACTAAAGGGTGCTTATTTAACCCTTATCACTCGTGACGCCAAGGTGAGGGCTCCTCTGTATATGCTTGTACTATCGCCACCCGTCCCAAGAACCATAGGGAGGTATAATAAATGAATGTCCACAACTGTAGGTTTTCAGAAAACTGTCAGAACTTTTACTGCAGGTTTTATGCTACATTAAACAGGAACAGTCTTTGTACAAGAGTCTATTGGGATCCTGACAGTTGGTTGGGACCGTGAGAGTCTTAAGCTCAGGAGATTTATATGCGTTGTTCCGCTGGATTTAGGGGATTGAGTTTAGGTCCAGCAGTCACGCTAGCTTTAGCGGGGATTGGTATCGTAACTCACGATTAGATTCAGGCTGAGGCTGGCAGGATTCAGGCCTAAGTTTGTCTTTGGAAGTTGCACGGATCTCTTCTCTCTCTCCACTAGTCCGGAACCCAAGAGATATGCTGCTTGCTTTGCAGTACAGGAACAAGAGAGCGAGGATTGGCTGGCAGCTCCCTTATATGGGCAGGGGCTGACCTTGAGCTCATTGGTCCATAACATCTGTCATTCACTTTACAAGGAATTATGGTCTAACCATGTGACCACACACGTGACATAGGAAGGTCCTTCAACATACCTTAATAGAATTAACATTAATCATGTGACCTAAGGTCCTGCGACACTATATATACAATTGAATATACATGTAAACATCATAAAATTGAAGTACCACCATACAAGGTAAGGTATACCATACGGTACCGGGACACCACATCTCATTTACTTTAAAGGAGAACTCCAACAAAAGTAAACATATCCCCTATCCACAAGTAGCTGAACTGGACCCTGGCTCTCTCAGTAAGGAGTGTGTGTCATCTACTGGTAGACGGCACGCCCTCCATTAATGTCTATGAGAGCGCCGATGATTCCCGAATGCTGAACTCGGGTCTTTTTGGCGCTCCCAAAGAAATGAATGGAGCGCGTGCCACCGGCAGCACACGCTTCCCACTGAACGCCAGGTCCCATCCTGGTGATCGCCGGGGGTCCCATCGGTTGATAGGGGATAAGTGGATAGGGGATAAGTTTATTTTTGCCATAATTCTACTTTAACCCCTTAATGACAATGGACGTAAATGTACGTCATGGTGCGGTGGTGCTAACCTCACCATGACGTACATTTATGTCATGAACATAACAGATGTGTCAGCAGAGAGCACTGTGGTCAGACAAAAAAGAAATCCAAAAAGAAAAGAACTTCCTGTAGAGCATACAGCAGCTGATAAGTACTGGAAGGATTTTTATATTGAAGTAATTTACAATTCTGTTTAACTTTCTGGTACCAGTTGATTTAAAAAATAAAAAAAGTTTTCCACTGGAGTAGCCCTTTAATGAAAACCTGATCTAGAGTGCTCTATACCTCAGACTGGGCCAAAGGTTCACCTTCCAACAAGACAATAGGGGAGATTTATCAAAACCTGTGTAGAGGAAGACCAGTGCAGTTGCTCATGGCAACCAATCAGATCGCTTCTTTCATTTTTCACAGATCTTTTTAAAAATGAATGAAGAAACCTGATTGGTCGCAATAGGCAACTGTACCAATCTTCCTCTGCTCTGCCCTTGAGTGGCCCAGCCAGACACTTGACTTGAAACCAATCAAACAAATCTGGAGAGACCAAAAAGTGTCTTCCACCGATGTCCCCGTCCAACCTGACAGTACTTGAGAGGATCTGCAAAGAAAAATAGCAGAAAATCCCCAAATCCAGGTCTGTAAACCTTGTGGTCTCATCCAAAAGAAGACTGGAGGCTGTAATCACTGCATAGGTGCTTCATGCTTCAACTAAGAACTGAGTAAAGGGTATGAATACTTATGTCACTGCAGTATGTTAGTTTTTCCTTTTTAATAAAGTAGCAAACATTTCTAACAATCTGGATGCAAAAAGAAAGGAGAAGCGGGATGGCTCTCTGATCCTGATAAAACGATGTGAAGACCGAGCAGCTAGTGAGACACTAAAGAACTACCGTATATACTCGAGTATAAGCCCAGTTTTTCAGCACGATTTTTCTTGCTGAAAATGCCCCCCCCCCTCGGCTTATACTCGAGTGAACTTTCCGCCTGTCAATCCCTTCATCAGTGGTCTTCAACCTGCGAACCTCCAGCCATCGGCTGTCCGGGCATGCTGGGTGTTGTAGCTTTGAAACCTCTGGAGGTCCGCAGGTTGAAGACCACTGCGGCATTCGTCATCATCCAGCCCCCCCCCCCTTTTTGTTTTGTACTCACTTCTCCTTGGCGGGAAGTTAGGGTGAGCTGGTTCGGGCCTTCTATAATGCGGGGACCATCCGGTGGGGGTGGTTAGTCGTTGCGGGCTGTCCATTTTCACCGGGGGGGGCTCTTCTCTGCGCTTCGGCCCCGGCCCGGAGTAGTGACGTTGCCTTGAAGACGACGCACAGGGACGCAACGTCCCTGTGTGTCGTCGTCAAGGCAACGTCCCTACTCAGGGGCCGGTCATGCTGGGAGTTGTAGTTTGCAACATCTGGAGTCCGCAGGTTGAAGACCACTGATGAAGGGATTGGAAGGCGGTGATGATGAAGGGGGGAGGAGGGATGATGACGAAGGCCACAGTGGTCTTCAACCTGCGGACTTCCAGAGGTTTCAAAACTACAACTCCCAGCATGCCTGGACAGCTGATGGCTGTCCAGGCATGCTGGGAGTTGTAGTTTAGCAACACCTGGAGGTCTGCAGGTTGAAGACCACTGATGAAGGGATTGACAGGTGGTGATGATGAAGGGGGGGATGATGACGGGGGTCTGGATGATAACATGGGGGGGATGATGTATTTCCCACCCTAGGCTTATAGTCGAGTCAATAACTTTTCCTCGGTTTTTGGGGTAAAATTAGGGGCCTCGGCTTATATTTGGGTCTGCTTATACTTGAGGATATATGGTAGCACTCAAGGTCTATAAATATAGGGCACATGTAATATTGAAACAAGATGAAATGTACAGTATTAGTATATGTATAAAAATGCATATGCTATCTCAACTGACAGGGCCCTTGTTAGAGAGTGAAATAAAAAGGCAGTGATCAAATATTAAAAAAATGTCCATGTGTAAAATAAAATAAAGTCTGAACTTCCTCAGTAAAAAATATAAAAAAATAAAGTCATAAGATCTGACGCAAAGTCAAGATTGATGGTAAAATGATAAAGTTATAAGATGATAAATTTCTCCTTGTATGCATATAATCAGTAACAAGTCACTACAGCTCGAAGTGTAGTAAGATGATGTCGCTCACCCGATCCTACGCAGGTCCCCTGGTTCTTGCCGCTGGCTGTGTTGAGAACAGTGCGCCGGAGCAGACATAATATTCACAGTGACATGGAGCGCTGCAGCGCTGGTAACACTGTTCTTCTCCTGTGTTTCTGCAAACCTCCTGGTTCTTGCACGTAGATCCTAGTACGGTGCAGACCTGGATGTTCTTGGAGGTAGCAGTGGTGATGGATAACGGTGATGAATAGCAGAGGTGGTGCTAGCGGTGATGAATAGCGGGGTTTTTGATGACCTTGGATCTGGGTGGCTTGTGGAAAATTTGAGTAGAATGAAAAGGAAGTCGGCTGGTGTCCTCGTGGTAGTATGGCTGATTATAAACGCGTTTCGTTCAAACCCTAATTCATGTATTTTACGTTCCTAGGTTGTAGCTTATCTAGACACGCTAATAATCTTCTTTTTTTCCCCCTTTTCTTCCTTCCACTGCACGCACCTGTATTTTACGTACTTACAACATACAACCGTATCCGTGGGAGCATCAGTGCTTATACCGTGCTTATACCACTGCATGTATCTGTTGCTACATTTTTTTTCACTTTATTCTTTCCCAGGTGTTGGTTGCAAACCAGAAAACCTATTGCCCGGTGGCACTATTGCACTTTATCCCTATCTAAACTCTGCTGGTTTTTGTGTTACCGCAATCATAGAGCTGTTTATTTTATATATATATATATATATATATATATATATATATATATATATATATATATTTATATATATATATACACTCTTCTTACTTGTTTATTATCCCTTTCCTTCTGTAGCACCATTACCTTACAGACATACAGTGTATTACTTTATCAGGACTTTCATCCCAGTATCCTTGTGTGTGTATATATAAATATATATATTTTTATTTATATATATATATATATATATATATATATATATATATATATGTTTTTTCCACTTTGTGCAATCCTTTATATGGGTTTTTAATATCGTAATATCTTTTTATACATTAATAAAGATTTGCTGATTAATTCTAAATAATATGTTGCCTGGAGGTTTTCTTTGTGCGTTTGCAAAGTTGTAGGTGCATATATCGTATTTTAAATAAACCCTCCATATACGTTTTTGGAGCTGACATTGGGGAAGGGCTGTATAGGTTCAATGATCTCCCTGAAGTAAACCCATGTTGTTTTTCATCTTGCAATCCATGGGATTTTAGATGTTCCACAATTCTATTGTTACGCCTAGCGCTCCGGGTCCCCGCTCCTCCCCGGAGCGCTCACGGCGTCTCTCTCCCTGCAGCGCCCCGGTCAGTCCCGCTGACCGGGAGCGCTGCACTGACATGGCCGTCGGGGATGCGATTCGCACAGCGGGACGCGCCCGCTCGCGAATCGCATCCCAAGTCACTTACCCGTCCCGGGCCCCTCCTGTCATGTGCTGGCGCGCGCGGCTCCGCTCTCTAGGGCGCGCGCACGCCAGCTCTCTGAGACTTAAAGGGCCAGTGCACCTGTTACGCCTAGCGCTCCGGGTCCCCGCTCCTCCCCGGAGCGCTCACGGCGTCTTTCTCCCTGCAGCTCCCCGGTCAGTCCCGCTGACCGGGAGCGCTGCACTGTCATGGCCGTTGGGGATGCGATTCGCACAGCGGGACGCGCCCGCTCGCGAATCGCATCCCAGGTCACTTACCCGTTCCCGTCCCCTGCTGTCATGTGCTGGCGCGCGCGGCTCCGCTCTCTAGGGCGCGCGCGTGCCAGCTCCCTGAGACTTAAAGGGCCAGTGCACCAATGATTGGTGCCTGGCCCAATTAGCTTAATTGGCTTCCACCTGGTCCCTGACTATATCTGACCTCCTCCCATGCACTCCCTTGCCGGATCTTGTTGCCCTTGTGCCTAGTGAAAGCGTTTTGTGTGTCTAAAGCCTGTGTACCAGAACTTCTGCTATCCACCCTGACTACGAACCTTGCCGCCTGCCCCCGACCTTCTGCTACGTCCGACCTTGCTTCTGTCTACTCCCTTGTACCTCGCCTATCATCAGCAGTCAGAGAGGTGAGCCGTTGCTAGTGGATACGACCTGGTCACTACCGCCGCAGCAAGACCATCCCGCTTTGCGGCGGGCTCTGGTGAAAACCAGTAGTGACTTAGAACCGGTCCACTAGCGCGGTCCTCGCCAATCCCTCTCTGGCACAGAGGATCCACTACCTGCCAGCCGGCATCGTGACAGTAGATCCGGCCATGGATTCCGCTGAGGTCCCTCTGCCTTATATCTCTGATATCACCACGGTGGTCGCCCAGCAATCCCGACAGATCGCCCATCTAACCCACCAGCTGTCGGAAATGTCCACCATTGTGCACCAACTTCAGTCGCAACTTCAGCAGCAATCATCTCCTCCGCCAGCTCCTGCACCCCTTCCGCAGCGAGTGGCCACTCCTAGCCTCCGCCTGTCCTTGCCGGACAAATTTAATGGGGACTCTAAGTTTTGCCGTGGCTTCCTTTCGCAATGTTCCCTGCACATGGAGATGATGTCGGACCAGTTTCCTACTGAAAGGTCTAAGGTGGCTTTCGTAGTCAGCCTTCTGTCTGGAAAAGCCCTGTCATGGGCCACACCGCTCTGGGACCGCAATGACCCCGTCACTGCCTCTGTACACTCCTTCTTCTCGGAAATTCGAAGTGTCTTTGAGGAACCTGCCCGAGCCTCTTCTGCTGAAACTGCCCTGCTGAACCTGGTCCAGGGTAATTCTTCCGTTGGCGAGTACGCCATACAATTCCGTACTCTTGCTTCTGAACTATCCTGGAATAATGAGGCCCTCTGCGCGACCTTTAAAAAAGGCCTATCCAGCAACATTAAAGATGTTCTGGCCGCACGAGAAACTCCTGCTAACCTGCATGAACTCATTCATCTAGCCACTCGCATTGACATGCGTTTTTCTGAGAGACATCAAGAGCTCCGCCAGGAAAAAGACTTAGATCTCTGGACATCTCTCCCACAGTCTCCACTGCAATCTGCGCCTAGGCCTCCCGCCGAGGAAGCCATGCAAGTGGATCGGTCTCGCCTGACCCTGGAAGAGAGGAATCGCCGTAAGGAAGAGAATCTTTGTCTGTACTGTGCCAGTACCGAACATTTTTTGGTGGATTGCCCTATCCGTCCTCCACGTCTGGGAAACGCACGCTCGCACCCAGCTCTCGTGGGTGTGGCGTCTCTTGATGCTAAGTCGGCTTCTCCACGTCTCACGGTGCCTGTACGGATTTCTACTTCAGCCAGCTCTTCCCTCTCAGCCGTGGCCTGCCTGGACTCTGGTGCTTCTGGGAATTTTATTCGGGAGTCCTTGGTGAATAAATTCCGCATTCCGGTGACCCGTCTTGTCAAGCCACTCCACATTTCCGCGGTCAACGGAGCCAGGTTGGATTGCACCGTGCGTTACCGCACGGAGCCCCTCCTAATGTGCATCGGACCTCATCACGAGAAAATTGAATTTTTGGTCCTTCCCAATTGCACTTCCGAAATTCTCCTTGGACTACCCTGGCTTCTACACCATTCCCCAACCCTGGACTGGTCCACTGGGGAGATCAAGAGTTGGGGTCCCTCTTGTTCCAAGGACTGCCTTAAACCGGTTCCCAGTACTCCCTGCCGTGACCCTGTGGTTCCTCCTGTATCCGGTCCCCCTAAGGTCGTTAGGGACTCTGCCTGCCACAGAAAATGCCTCTCCCCCCCTCCCAGTCCCTTCAGGCAAGCCTCTGTGTCCCCTCATGGCTCCCGTCCTTGTGTCTCCCTGCCCCGTGCCAAGCTTCACTCTCTGCCCTCCCTCCCCATTCCTACTCCTGCTGTACTGCCTGCCATTGAGGAAACCATCCATTTCTTCCCGGTGTCCTCATCCCAGGGGAGGCAGTCACCGGACAAAAAAAAGGGGAGACCTAAGGGGGGGGGTACTGTTACGCCTAGCGCTCCGGGTCCCCGCTCCTCCCCGGAGCGCTCACGGCGTCTTTCTCCCTGCAGCTCCCCGGTCAGTCCCGCTGACCGGGAGCGCTGCACTGTCATGGCCGTTGGGGATGCGATTCGCACAGCGGGACGCGCCCGCTCGCGAATCGCATCCCAGGTCACTTACCCGTTCCCGTCCCCTGCTGTCATGTGCTGGCACGCGCGGCTCCGCTCTCTAGGGCGCGCGCGCGCCAGCTCCCTGAGACTTAAAGGGCCAGTGCACCAATGATTGGTGCCTGGCCCAATTAGCTTAATTGGCTTCCACCTGGTCCCTGACTATATCTGACCTCCTCCCATGCACTCCCTTGCCGGATCTTGTTGCCCTTGTGCCTAGTGAAAGCGTTTTGTGTGTCTAAAGCCTGTGTACCAGAACTTCTGCTATCCACCCTGACTACGAACCTTGCCGCCTGCCCCCGACCTTCTGCTACGTCCGACCTTGCTTCTGTCTACTCCCTTGTACCTCGCCTATCATCAGCAGTCAGAGAGGTGAGCCGTTGCTAGTGGATACGACCTGGTCACTACCGCCGCAGCAAGACCATCCCGCTTTGCGGCGGGCTCTGGTGAAAACCAGTAGTGACTTAGAACCGGTCCACTAGCGCGGTCCTCGCCAATCCCTCTCTGGCACAGAGGATCCACTACCTGCCAGCCGGCATCGTGACAGCACCAATGATTGGTGCCTGGCCCAATTAGCTTAATTGGCTTCCACCTGCTCCCTGGCTATATCTGATCACTTCCCCTGCACTCCCTTGCCAGATCTTGTTGCCTTGTGCCAGTGAAAGCGTTTAGTGTTGTCCAAAGCCTGTGTTACCTGAACTCCTGCTATCCATCTTGACTACGAACCTTGCCGCCTGCCCCAACCTTCTGCTACGTCTGACCTTGCCTCTGCCTAGTCCTTCTGTCCCACGCCTTCTCAGCAGTCAGCGAGGTTGAGCCGTTGCTAGTGGATACGACCTGGTTGCTACTGCCGCAGCAAGACCATCCCGCTTTGCGGCGGGCTCTGGTGAACACCAGTAGCCTCTTAGAACCGGTCCACCAGCACGGTCCACGCCAATCCCTCGCTGACACAGAGGATCCACTACCTGTAAGCCGAATCGTGACAGTAGATCCGGCCATGGATCCCGCTGAGGTGCCGCTGCCAAGTCTCGCTGACCTTACCACGGTGGTCGCTCAGCAATCGCAGCAAATTGCCCAACAAGGACAGCAGCTGTCGCAGTTGACCGCCACGTTACAGCAACTTCTGCCTCTGCTACAGCAGCAACCATCTCCTCCGCCAGCTCCTGCACCTCCTCCGCAGCGAGTGGCCGCTCCTAGCCTCCGCTTGTCCCTGCCGGACAAATTTGATGGGGACTCTAGACTCTGCCGTGGATTTTTGTCTCAATGTTCCCTGCATATGGAGATGTTGTCGGACTTGTTTCCTACAGAACGGTCTAAGGTGGCGTTCGTAGTGAGCCTTCTTTCAGGAAAGGCCTTGTCTTGGGCCACACCGCTCTGGGACCGCAATGATCCTGCCACAGCCACAGTCCAGTCCTTCTTCGCTGAAGTCCGGAGTGTCTTCGAGGAACCAGCCCGAGCTTCTTCTGCCGAGACTGCCCTGCTGAACCTGGTCCAGGGTAATTCTTCAGTGGGCGAGTACGCCATCCAATTTCGTACTCTTGCTTCCGAATTATCATGGAATAATGAGGCTCTCTGCGCGACCTTTAAAAAGGGCCTATCCAGTAGCATCAAGGATGTGCTGGCCACACGAGAGATTCCTGCCAACCTGCAAGAACTTATCCATTTGGCCACCCGCATTGACATGCGTTTTTCTGAGAGACATCAGGAGCTCCGCCAGGAAAAAGACTTAGATCTCTGGGCACCTCTCCCACAGCATCCTTTGCAGTCTACGCCTGGGCCTCCCGCCGAGGAGGCCATGCAAGTGGATCGGTCTCGCCTGACCCAGGAAGAGAGGAATCGCCGTAGGGAAGAAAATCTTTGTCTGTACTGTGCCAGTACCGAGCATTTCTTGGTGGATTGCCCTATTCGTCCTCCACGTCTGGGAAACGCACGCACGCACCCAGCTCACGTGGGTGTGGCGTCTCTTGGTTCAAAGTCTGCTTCTCCACGTCTCACGGTGCCCGTGCGGATTTCTCCTTCAGCCAACTCCTCCCTCTCAGCCGTGGCCTGCTTGGACTCTGGTGCCTCTGGGAATTTTATTTTGGAGTCTTTGGTGAATAAATTCTGCATCCCGGTGACCCGTCTCGTCAAGCCGCTCTACATTTCCGCGGTCAACGGAGTCAGATTGGATTGCACCGTGCGTTACCGCACAAAACCCCTCTTAATGTGCATTGGACCCCACCACGAAAGGATTGAGTTCTTCGTCATTCCCAACTGTACCTCTGAGGTCCTCCTCGGTCTGCCATGGCTCCGGCTTCATTCTCCCACCCTTGACTGGACCACCGGGGAGATCAAGAACTGGGACTCTGCTTGCCACAAGAGATGCCTCTCCCCCCCTCCCAGTCCCGTCAGGCAAGCCTCAGTGCCTCCTCATGGCCCCCGTCCTTGTGTCACCCTGCCCCGTGCCAAGCTTCACCCTCTGCCCTCCCTCCCCATTTCCACTCCTGCTGTACTGCCTGCCTTTGAGGAAACCCTCCATTCACTCCCGGTGCCCTCGTCCCAGGTAAAGCAGTTGTCGGACAAAAAAAGGGGGAGACCTAAGGGGGGGGGTACTGTTACGCCTAGCGCTCCGGGTCCCCGCTCCTCCCCGGAGCGCTCACGGCGTCTCTCTCCCTGCAGCGCCCCGGTCAGTCCCGCTGACCGGGAGCGCTGCACTGACATGGCCGTCGGGGATGCGATTCGCACAGCGGGACGCGCCCGCTCGCGAATCGCATCCCAAGTCACTTACCCGTCCCGGGCCCCTCCTGTCATGTGCTGGCGCGCGCGGC
Organism: Hyla sarda; assembly: GCF_029499605.1. NCBI lineage: Eukaryota > Metazoa > Chordata > Amphibia > Anura > Hylidae > Hyla > Hyla sarda. The sequence goes on along the minus strand of NC_079199.1, from coordinate 39,952,452 downwards.
TCCGCTCTCTAGGGCGCGCGCACGCCAGCTCTCTGAGACTTAAAGGGCCAGTGCACCAATGATTGGTGCCTGGCCCAATTAGCTTAATTGGCTTCCACCTGCTCCCAGGCTATATCTGATCACTTCCCCTGCACTCCCTTGCCGGATCTTGTTGCCTTGTGCCAGTGAAAGCGTTTAGTGTTGTCCAAAGCCTGTGTTACCTGAACTCCTGCTATCCATCTTGACTACGAACCTTGCCGCCTGCCCCGACCTTCTGCTACGTCTGACCTTGCCTCTGCCTAGTCCTTCTGTCCCACGCCTTCTCAGCAGTCAGCGAGGTTGAGCCGTTGCTAGTGGATACGACCTGGTTGCTACTGCCGCAGCAAGACCATCCCGCTTTGCGGCGGGCTCTGGTGAACACCAGTAGCCTCTTAGAACCGGTCCACCAGCACGGTCCACGCCAATCCCTCGCTGACACAGAGGATCCACTACCTGTAAGCCGAATCGTGACATCTATCCTTTAGTAGGGTTTCCATTAATTTCTTCACTATACATGTCAGACTTACTGGCCTATAGTTGCTTGATTGATAACTTTCTTGTGAATGGGCACAACATTTGCTAATTTCCAATCTTCCGGGACAACTCCTGTTACCAGTGATTGGTTAAATAAATCTGTTAACTGTTTTGATAGTTCACCGCTATGCTCTTTTAATAATTTTGGGTGTATCCCATCAGGCCGCCCCTGTGACTTATTTGTCTAACCTGTAGGTGTTACGCCTAGCGCTCCGGGTCCCCGCTCCTCCCCGGAGCGCTTACGGCGTCTCTCTCTCCGCAGCGCCCCGGTCGGTCCCGCTGACCGGGAGCGCTGCACTGTCATGGCCGTCGGGGATGCGATTCGCACAGCGGGACGCGCCCGCTCGCGAATCGCATCCCAGGTCACTTACCCGTTCCCGTCCCCTGCTGTCATGTGCTGGCGCGCGCGGCTCCGCTCTCTAGGGCGCGCGCGCGCCAGCTCCCTGAGACTTAAAGGGCCAGTGCACCAATGATTGGTGCCTGGCCCAATTAGCTTAATTGGCTTCCACCTGCTCCCAGACTATATCTTACCTCTGCCCCTGCACTCCCCTGCCGGATCTTGTTGCCTTAGAGCCTAGTGAAAGCGTTACTGTGATTATCCATACCGTGTACTTGACCTCCTGCTTGCCTTATTGACTACGATTCTTGCTGCCTGCCCCGACCTTCTGCTACGTCCGACCTTGCTTTGTCTACTCCCTTGTACCGCGCCTATCTTCAGCAGTCAGAGAGGTTGAGCCGTTGCTAGTGGATACGACCTGGTCACTACCGCCGCAGCAAGACCATCCCGCTTTGCGGCGGGCTCTGGTGAACACCAGTAGTGACTTAGAACCGGTCCACTAGCACGGTCCACGCCAATCCCTCTCTGGCACAGAGGATCCACCTCCTGCCAGCCGGCATCGTGACAGTAGATCCGGCCATGGATCCCGCTGAGGTTCCCCTGCCTTCTATCTCTGATCTCACCACGGTGGTCGCCCAGCAAGCCCGACAGATCGCCCATCTAACCCACCAGCTGTCGGAAGTGTCCACCATAGTGCAACAACTTCAGTCGCAACTTCTGCTACAGCAGCAACCATCTCCTCCGCCAGCTCCTGCACCCCTTCCGCAGCGAGTGGCCACTCCTAGCCTCCGCTTGTCCCTGCCGGACAAATTTGATGGGGACTCTAAGTTTTGCCGTGGCTTTCTTTCGCAATGTTCCCTGCACTTGGAGATGATGTCGGACCAGTTTCCTACTGAAAGGTCTAAGGTGGCTTTCGTAGTCAGCCTTCTGTCTGGAAAAGTCCTGTCATGGGCCACACCGCTCTGGGACCGCGATGACCCCGTCACTGCCTCTGTACACTCCTTCTTCTCGGAAATTCGAAGTGTCTTTGAGGAACCTGCCCGAGCCTCTTCTGCTGAGACTGCCCTGCTGAACCTGGTCCAGGGTAATTCTTCCGTTGGCGAGTACGCCATACAATTCCGTACTCTTGCTTCTGAACTATCCTGGAATAATGAGGCCCTCTGCGCGACCTTTAAAAAAGGCCTATCCAGCAACATTAAAGATGTTCTGGCCGCACGAGAAATTCCTGCTAACCTGCATGAACTCATTCATCTAGCCACTCGCATTGACATGCGTTTTTCTGAGAGACATCAAGATCTCCGCCAGGAAAAAGACTTAGATCTCTGGGCACCTCTCCCACAGTCTCCATTGCAATCTACGCCTAGGCCTCCCGCCGAGGAGGCCATGCAAGTGGATCGGTCTCGCCTGACCCAGGAGGAGAGGAATCGCCGTAGGGAAGCTAATCTTTGTCTGTACTGTGCCAGTACCGAACATTTTTTGGTGGATTGCCCTATCCGTCCTCCACGTCTGGGAAACGCACGCTCGCACCCAGCTCTCGTGGGTGTGGCGTCTCTTGAGTCTAAGTCGGCTTCTCCACGTCTCACGGTGCCCGTGCGGATTTTCCCTTCAGCCAACTCCTCCCTCTCAGCCGTGGCCTGCCTGGACTCTGGTGCCTCTGGGAATTTTATTCGTGAGTCCTTGGTGAATAAATTCCGCATCCCGGTGACCCGTCTCGTCAAGCCACTCTACATTTCCGCGGTCAACGGAGTCAGGTTGGATTGCACCGTGCGTTACCGCACGGAGCCCCTCCTAATGTGCATCGGACCTCATCACGAAAAAATTGAGTTTTTGGTCCTCTCCAATTGCACTTCCGAAATTCTCCTTGGACTACCCTGGCTTCAACACCATTCCCCAACCCTGGATTGGTCCACAGGGGAGATCAAGAGCTGGGGTTCCTCTTGTTTCAAGGACTGCCTTAAACCGGTTCCCAGTACTCCCTGCCGTGACCCTGTGGTTCCCCCTGTAACCGGTCTGCCGTCCTGCCATAAGAAGTGCCTCTCCCCCCCTCCCAGTCCAGTCAGGCAAGCCTCGGTGCCTCCTCATGGCCCCCGTCCTGGTGTCACACTGCCCCGTGCCAGGCCTCGCCCTCTGCCCTCCCTCCCCATTCCCACTCCTGCTGTACTGCCTGCCGTTGAGGAATCCCTCCATTCTTTCCCGGTGTCCTCATCCCAGGGGAGGCAGTTACCGGACAAAGAGAAGGGGAGACCTAAGGGGGGGGGGGGTACTGTTACGCCTAGCGCTCCGGGTCCCCGCTCCTCCCCGGAGCGCTTACGGCGTCTCTCTCTCCGCAGCGCCCCGGTCGGTCCCGCTGACCGGGAGCGCTGCACTGTCATGGCCGTCGGGGATGCGATTCGCACAGCGGGACGCGCCCGCTCGCGAATCGCATCCCAGGTCACTTACCCGTTCCCGTCCCCTGCTGTCATGTGCTGGCGCGCGCGGCTCCGCTCTCTAGGGCGCGCGCGCGCCAGCTCCCTGAGACTTAAAGGGCCAGTGCACCAATGATTGGTGCCTGGCCCAATTAGCTTAATTGGCTTCCACCTGCTCCCAGACTATATCTTACCTCTGCCCCTGCACTCCCCTGCCGGATCTTGTTGCCTTAGAGCATAGTGAAAGCGTTACTGTGATTATCCATACCGTGTACTTGACCTCCTGCTTGCCTTATTGACTACGATTCTTGCTGCCTGCCCCGACCTTCTGCTACGTCCGACCTTGCTTTGTCTACTCCCTTGTACCGCGCCTATCTTCAGCAGTCAGAGAGGTTGAGCCGTTGCTAGTGGATACGACCTGGTCACTACCGCCGCAGCAAGACCATCCCGCTTTGCGGCGGGCTCTGGTGAACACCAGTAGTGACTTAGAACCGGTCCACTAGCACGGTCCACGCCAATCCCTCTCTGGCACAGAGGATCCACCTCCTGCCAGCCGGCATCGTGACAGTAGGCAGCAAACATCAAACGATTCATTAGTCTTCCTCCCTAATGGAGGTAAAAACTGAACAGAAGTATTCATTAAGGCAGTTGGCTAGCCCTTTATTCTCTTCTACATACCTTCCTTCATTTGTTATTAATTTAGTTATTCCTTGTTTTAATTTCCTTTCTTCATTTATATATCTGAAGAATGTCTTATCCCCTTTTTTCACAGACTGAGCTAGTTTGTCTTCTGCCTGTGCTTTAGAAGTTCTTATAACTTGCTTGGTCTATTTCTGCCTATTCTTGTAGATTTCCCTATCTTCATTGCTCTGGGTTGTTTTATAATTACTAAATGCAAGCTTTTTGTTTTTTATGATTTTGGCCACTTCTGCTGAGTACCACAGTGGTCTCTTCCTTTTTCTGCTTTTACTGACAAGTCTAGTGCAATTTTCTGTTGCCTTCAATAATGCATCTTTTAGGTAGTTCCATTTCTCCTGGACTCCGTGTAATCTGTTCCAGTCTCATAGGGACTCATTTATGATTAATCTCATTTTTGAAAAGTCTGTTTTTCTAAAATCTGAAACTTTAGTTTTTGTGTGGTGTGACTCCTTCACTGTTCTTATATTAAACCACACTGACTGGTGATCACTAGAGCCCAAGCTTTCGCCAACAATAACATCATATACCAAATCCCCATTTGTGAATACCAAATCTAAAATGGCCTCCCTCCGGGTTGGCTCCTCGACCGCTTGTTTTAGAGATAATCCCAGTAGGGAATTTAGAATATCTGTACTCCTGGCAGAACTAGCTATTTTGGTTTTCCAGTTTATATCCGGAAGATTGAAGTCTCCTATAATGATAACTTCACCTTTCATTGTCATTTTAGCTATTCACACCTGCCAATCTACTTTTTTTTTTACAGCCAAACTGCGATTGTAATGAAATCACACCACAGCAAACTGCACAAATATTTTGCTTGTGCAACTTAGCTGCGATTTGCTGCTTCGCAACACATGTTGCCATGTAGCCCTAGACTGGAGCTCCAGCAAATTTTTTTTTAACATGGTCCGCCAACTAACATTTGCTATTTATAATACTGGTATAACTTTATATGGGCAGAGGGCGCCAGGGATGGGATGAGAAAGCTACCTATGCACCCCTTATAGCCATATACAGGCCACAATAGCTGTGTTATATCTGGGTCATTGTCAATTCTACATTTTGCCCTCTTCCCGGTTAAGTGCTGGCGGCACCTCATCTTCTGCAGAAGGCCGATGTGCATGTGTCTGTGAAATTCAGCTGCTTATGCTACAGCAGAATCATGGCTTCCAGTTATACAATACACATAATGTGAGGACATTGCTGATTCACTCTCAGTTCAGAGCAATAAAATCAGACATTCATGGCAGTAAGCAAGTTCTTTTTCATAAAAAATCTAAATGAATTCTGTACTATTACGCTACAAAAAATTTTTTAGGTTATTTGAAAGAGCTAAGTGTTACTTTTGAGTGATTTAGTTTTATTTCTCCAATCATTTTACATTCATTTACTTTTAGTATTATGCTTTATTTACATTTAGAGATGAGCGAATTTTTGAAAAATTAGATTCGACGAATTTTACCCAAAAATTTGGTTCAGTCCAAATTTATTCGTGGCGAATCGCTATTAAAAACTGATATTTCTGGCCTACAGAGAGCCTCAATAGGGGCCTTGCCATAGCATGCATAGGGAGTGTGCTGTGTTAGTGAAATAATACTGTTATTCAGTATGACATGCAGATTACAGGCATCGCTATTAGAATCACTGTCACCGAGCGGCACAATGACAGAGCCTGGAGGTGGCATCAGTATGAGGAGACCATATAGTGGCTGAATAACACAGCATGGAGGTGGCAGCAGCACGAGGAGACATATAGTGGCTGTATGATCCAGCCTAAAGGTGGCAACAGCCTGACGAGACCATAGGGCCTCACAATTGAAAAGATTAAAGATATTTTTAAAAGTTCTATTTAATGTGCTAGCAGCATGAGGAGACCACATGGTGGCACAGTGACACAGCCTGGAGGTGGCAGCAGCATGAGGAGACCATAATCTGGCAGAATAAGACAGCCTAGAGCTGGCATCAGCATGAGGAGGACATATGGTGGCAGTATGACACAGCATGGAATTGGCAACAGCATGAGGAGAACATATGGTGGCAGAATGAGACAGCCTGAAGGTGGCATCAGCATGAGGAGAACATATGGTGGCAGTATGAGACAGCCTGGAGCTGGCATCAGCATGAGAAGAACATATGGTGGCAGTATGAGACAGCCTGGAGCTGGCATCAGCATGAGGAGAACATATGGTTGCAGAATGAGACAGCCTGGAGGTGGCATCAGCATGAGGAGAACATATAGTGGCAGAATGAGACAGCCTGGAGGTGGCATCAGCAGCATCAGGAGTCCTGAATGTAACCCGGTGACAGTGTGGGGCGGTGGGTGGCAATACCAGTACCCAGTGACAAAGGTGGGTAAAAAAAGGAGAACTTGGCATCAGATGTGTGGCATCAGGTGAGTGGCAGGATCAGAATAGTATCTGAGGCAGGTAGGCAGAAGAAAGCGGTCTCTTTTGTAAAAGTGTTAGTGTGCACAAGTAAGTATTCAGGATATGCATTACGTAAAACTTAATTTTTAATAATATTCTTAGGATAAAATGTATGTACCCCAAATTTTTTTTTTATTTACAAAAGGAAAGGTGTGCAAAAAACACTATGTGCCACCTACACCACCAAGTATTGATGTGATGCAAAGACCTCTAAAAGGTGGAAGGGAACAACGTATGATCCATTGTAACTGGTGGGGGTAAAAACCTTCCCTGTAAGGCCCTACTCTCGCACTATTAATTCCCTTCTTGGCAAGTGTTACTCGCCCTAAAAAGGGCGGCCCCACAAAGGAACCACTCCCTATTTCCACCTATAAACACTGCCATTTACCAGGGTTTTTAGGTGGAAATAGGGAGAGGTTTCTGTGTGGGGCCACCCTTGATAAGACCAGTAACACTTTCCTTGAAAAGGTGGAAGGGAACAATGTATTGTCCATTGTAGCAGGTGGGGGTAAAAACTTCCCCTGTAAGGCCCTACTCTCGCTCTATTAATCCCCTTCTTGGCAAGTGTTACTCTCCCTAAAAAGGGTGGCCCCACACAGGAAACTCTCCCTATTTCCACCTAAAAACCCTGGTAAATGGCAGTGTTTGTGGGTGGAAATAGGGAGAGGTTCCTGTGTGGGGCTGCCCTTTTTAGGGCGAGTAACACTTGCCAAGAAGGGAATTAATAATGCCAGAGTAGGGACTTATTAGTTACAATGGACCATACGTTGTTCCTTTCAACCTTTTAGAGGTCTATACATCACATCAATACTTGGTGGTATTCGTGGCACATGGTGTTTTTTGCACACCTTTACTTTTCTTAGATAGAAAGAACAATTGGGGTCCATATATTTTATCCTAAGAAAAGTAAAGTTTTAGCTAATGCATATCCTCAATACTTATTTTGTGGTCTGATGCGGAGGAATTTCTGTAACTGGGGAGCAGCACCTTAACCTGTTAAGGACCAAGGGCGTACTTGTACGTCCTGGGTCCTTTCCCTTTCTATAACGCGGGCTGGGAACCCGTGGCTAATAGCTCACAGCACTCAAACCCTTTAGACGCGGCGTTCAAAGTTGATTGCCGCGTTTAAAGTTCCGTACAGCTGTAGGACACGAGGAGGGTCCCCTTACCTGCCTCCTGGTGTCCGATCGCCGAATACATGCTCACTGCTTGAGATCCAGGCGTGAGCAGTCAAGCGGCAGAATCATCGATCTATGGTTTCCTATGAGAATGTGTAATCAATGTAAAAGATCAGTGTGTGCAGTGTTATAGCCCCCTATAATATTGCAAAAAAAAGTTGAAAAAAAAGTTAATAAAGATCATTTAACCCCTTCCCTAATAAAAGTTTGAATCCCCCCCCTTTCCCATTTAAAAAAAAAAAGTGTAAATAAAAAATAAACATATGTGGTATCGCTGCGTGCAGAAATGTCCAAAATATAAAAATATGTCATTAATTAAACCACATGGTCAATGGCGTACGTGCAAAAAAATTCCAAAGTCCAAAATAGCGTATTTTTGGTCACTTTTTATGTCATGAAAAAATTTATAAAATGCAATCAAAAAGTCCGACCAATGCAAAAATGGTACCACTAAAAACATCAGATCACGGCGCAAAAAAATGAGCCCTCATACTGCCCCTACATAAAAGTTATAGGGTTCAGAAGGTGACAGTTTTAAACGTACAAATTTTACTGCATGTAGTTATGATTTTTTTTCCAGAAGTACGAAAAAATCAAGCCTATATAAGTAGGGTATCATTTTAATTGTATGGACATACAGAATACAGATAAGGTGTCATTTTTACCGAAAAATGTACTGCATAGAAACGGAAGCCCCCAAAATTTACAAAATTGTATTTTTTCTTCAGTTTTGTCGCACAATGATTTTTTTTCCCCATTTTGTCATAGATATTTGGATAAAATGACTGGTGTCCCTGCAATGTAGAATTGGTGGTGCAAAAAATAAGCCATCATATGGATTTCTAGGTGCAAAATTTAAAGAGTTATGATTTTTTTTAAGGTAAGGAGGAAAAAATGAAAGTGCAAAAATGGGAAAACCCCTGGTCCTTAAGGGGTTAAATATGTTTTGCACTATCCATATTTGTGAAGTGTTGGTTTGGTACCATGGTCAATCTACTCTACTGGATACATCAGGCATTGGTGGGTGGAAATCCTGGCTGATCCATGCCTGATTCACATTCACAAAGGTCAGTCTCTCCACCTTGGGGTGAGTATGGCCCTCCCAGCCACACTAATCACCCTCTCTGATAGCACACTACTGGCTGGGCAGGACAGCTTTTCCAGGGCAAACTCTGCTAGTTGCGGCCACAAAACAAGTTTGGCTGCCCAGAAGTCCAGCTGATCTTCAAGTGCGTTGGCAGGGTCATGACAAGGTATGCCACCACCTGCTGGATCAGTTCCTGCCCCAGGTCTACCTGCTGCTGATGAGTTGCTTCACTATGCGGATGAAGAAAGGTACTCATCAGCGACTGTAGACTCAGGCTACATGGATGGAGCTGGTACTGCTCCTGCCACCCCACCCCTCCCCAGCAGCCATGGTAGTGGAAAGTGAGCGCAGAGGGCCCCCCGAGTCAGACCTGCGAGAGGACGGACGATGGCACACATAGGCATCGGCCAACTGACTACGTGGATGTCTCTGTAGTAGGTCAGTTTGTCTTCCCTCTGAGTGGGTGAAAAAATGGTCAATCAGGTGGAGAGCCAGAAGTTATCCCGCTGCCGAATGGTGACAATTCGGCAGTCACTACGCAAGCAAGTGAGCATGCATCGTGCCATTTGTGCAAGTGACTCAGAGGGACTACCTGCCTCCATCTCAACTGCATACTACCACGGTGTGTCTGGGTCCTCTGTCTCGCCTTCCTCATAACCCTCTAGCTCTCTTGGCTGCTCCTTCTCCTCCTCTCCTGTCTCCTGTCTATAAAAACTTATTTTTTTGCAAAACCAAACTGTGCTCCGCTGTCCCCCTCCTCTTTCAGTTCAGCCCCCATGGGGCTCATGTGGCCGTGAGATGTAGGTGCCATGTCTCCAGTGCCCTGACCAGCCATTGTTTCGAACACGTGTTGTAGTAAATGAAGCAGTGGAATGACGTTGTTCATCCGATAATCCTGGCGACTGACTAATAATGTGGCTTCCTCAAAGGGCCTGAGCAAATGGCAGGTGTCACGTATGAGCTGCCACTGGTTTACATTGAAGTTAAACAGGGGAGTCCCCCTATCTGCTTGGATCATCAAGAAATTGGTGATGGCTTTTCTGTCTTCGTATAGTCAGTCCAACATATGAAGGGTGGAATGTGTAAACATCGTAAATCAGACTATGTTGGGGGATACCGTTATGACGTTGCAGCTCAAGGAGGGTGTGCTATTCCCTGTACGAGTGGCTGAAGTGCATGCAAAGTTTCCATCCCATTGTTAGGATGTCTTGCAGATGGGGGGAACATTTCAGGAACCAACTGAACAGGTGTGTCCTGCAGCGTGCATGGCTCAGGCTTTCTTGTCACAGTGCAGACAAGATATTCTTCCCGTTGTCAGTCACCATGGTTCCCATTTCCAGTTTTCGTGGAGTAAGCCATGATTTGATTTCTTGATGAATGACTTTTAGCAGTTCCTCCCCTGTGTGTCTCCGTTCATCAAGGCAAACCATGTGAAGAACAGCGTGAAACTGCCGTGCCCTGCACAGATGGTATGCTGGAGGGGCACTGAGATTTGTCCGTGCAGTGGAGGCTTAGGACACGGTGGATGATGAGGAGGCAGAGTCGCACACTGTCACAGGACCAACGGCCTGAGGGCGAGAAGGTGGAAGCAGCGTGACCTGTCCAAGTGTCTGTTGGGACTTTGCAGGAACCACATTTACCCTGTGGGCTGTAAAAGACATGTATTGTCCCTGACCGTAGTCACAGCTCCACATATCGGCGCTGCCGTGCACTTTGGTACACATTGACAGTCTCAAGGACTGGCCCACCTTCTGTTTCACAAAATTGTGCAGGGTTGGTACTGCCTTTTATACAAAGAAATGACGGCTTGTTACTCTCCACTTCAGCTCGGCACAAGCCATAAGTTCTCTGAAAGGTGCAGAGTCCACCACTTCAAAAGGGAGGGACTGCAACACCAGCAACTTGGGACAGGAGCACATTCAGCTTCTGCACCGTTGGATGAGTGGGTGCATACTGTTGTCTCTTGGACATGGCTTCGCCGATGGATTGCTGGCAGAATGACTGACTCGAAGGATGGATATGACACACCTCACCTTCAGCTGAGGTGGTGGAGCCTTGGCTGGCTGAAACAGGGAGTGGCATGCCACTAGGTGATGCAGCAGGCTGGACCACCACAACAGAGCCACAGTTCTCCCAGTCCGCTTTATGGTGAAGCTGCATATGTTGACGCAGGGCCGTGGTGCCAACATTGGGACCGTGGCCATGCTTAACCTTCTGCCGACACATCTTGCATGTGGCCATGTTAACCTCCTCTGGATGCTTGATGAAAAACTGCCACACCGCCGAGTAGCTGATTTTCCCCCCCAACAGTCCGCACTGATTGACTGCTACTGGTGTCGACTCCATGAACCCCTGTTCCACTACCTCCCGAGAGGGTAGGCTGCTGCGAAGCAGGTGGTCTACTCCAGGCACGTTTGGCTCCAGACTTCCCACTTCTGCGACCATGCTGACTGCCAACCATTCCACAACCTTGCTGGCTCAGCTGCTGCCTCACAGGTAACCTGCAACCCTCTTCTCCTGATGATGATGAAGCCCCTTCTGCACCCGGCTCCCAAGGGCGATCGGTTTCATCATCATCGAGTTGTGCCTGCACGTCACTGATGTCGTCCTCAAGTTCCTCAATAGTGTCTGCTTCAGGAGTCTGAACGCTCGCAACACCACCTTCCACGCCACTCTCCTCATCACTACTTGCCTGCCTAGCGGAAGAAATGGTGGATGTCTCCTCCACTTCTTGGCTGGGAAGTAGCTGCTGACTGTCCTCTAGTAAATCGTCCTCACTAAATAGTGGAGCTGAACCAACAGCATACGATACTTCTGTGGGGGAGGGAACAGCATATGAAAGAGGCAATGGGAGGACAGGGACTGCTCCCGGGCCATGCCAACTGATGGTTGTGTCTGAGGGACCCACCGACTGTTGACTGGGGGTGCCAGATGTCACTTATGATGAAGTGGATAACCGAGTTAACCAATCGATGATGGCAGATGGGTTGCTGGTCGAGACAAGACCGCTAGCTGATACTGGGAGCTCAAGCCTCTCGCTGTGACTCCTGCTGTGCATGTCCTGGCACTTCTCTGTCTGACATAATTAGTGCGTATATGAGGGGAGGACAATACGCTTCACTACGCTTAAAACAGTATTTGTCTACAACACCAGCAGGTGTGTACTTTTGGCTGGCCTTTCACAGTAACTAGGCCCTTAAGACATTAACGGGAACAAAATGGTACACCACTTAGATGTATGTACGTGGTATGCACTTATGAGGGGAGTACAATACGCTCCACTACACTTAAAACAGTATTTGTCTACAACACCAGCAGGTGTGTACTTTTGGCTGGCCTTTCACAGTAACTAGGCCCTTTAGATTTTAACAGGAACAAAATGGTACACCACGTAGATGTACGTATGTGGTATGCACTTATGAGGGGAATATAATATGCTCCACTACAATACCTTGCACAGTAACTAGGCCCTTAAGACTTTAACAGGAACAAAATGGTACACCACGTAGATGTACATACGTGGTATGCACTTATGAGGGGAGTACAATACGGTCCACTACGCTTAAAACAGTATTTGTCTACAACACCAGCAGGTGTGTACTTTTGGCTGGCCTTTCACAGTAACTAGGCCTTTAGGACTATAACAGGAACAAAATGGTACACCATGTAGATGTACGTATGTGGTATGCACTTATGAGGGGAGTACAATATGCTCCACTACACTTAAAACAGTATTTGTCTACAACACCAGCAGGTGTGTACTTTTGGCTGGCCTTTCACAGTAACTAGGCCCTTAAGACTTTAACAGGAACAAAATGGTACACAACATAAATGTATGTATGTGGTATGCACTTATGAGGGGAGTACAACATGTTCCACTACACTTAAAACAGTATTTGTCTAGAACAGCAGCAGGTTTGTACTTTTGGCTGGCCTTTCACAGTAACTAGGTCCTTAAGACTTTAACAGGAACAAAATTGTGCACCACCTATGTACGCACAGGTTACACTTAATAGAAGACAATACACTCCGCTACGCAACCTGTATTAGGCACTAATAGCAGGTGATTATGCCTTTTAGCAGGGGCATACCTAGAGCGTTTGACACCCAGGGCGGACCCTTTGTTTGGCACCCCCCCTTAATATCACCCCCTCCCTCCCCTCCCCCCAGGGGTGGACTGACAACACTCGGGGCCCCTGGACCAAAAAAAAGGCAAGGGCCCCTGCTAGGCTCTGCAGCTCGTCAATCTTCTGCCACGCTCTTATTCCACCCAAATCCCACACACAATAAATTAAAATTTATATATGTAAGAAACACTTAAACGTAGGTAAATTTCCATGACCAATAATACTGTTATACAAGGAGCAAATATATACCACCACACAATAACTGGATAATACCGCCATACTGTACTGAATAAAACCACTATATACAGACCAGTATACTATAAAGAATCTGTATACAATAAAATGATTATATACAGAACCATATTGTCACGATGCCGGCTGGCAGGTAGTGGATCCTCTGTGCCAGAGAGGGATTGGCGTGGACCGTGCTAGTGGATCGGTTCTAAGTCACTACTGGTTTTCACCAGAGCCCGCCGCAAAGCGGGATGGTCTTGCTGCGGCGGTAGTGACCAGGTCGTATCCACTAGCAACGGCTCAACCTCTCTGACTGCTGAAGATAGGCGCGGTACAAGGGAGTAGACAGAAGCAAGGTCGGACGTAGCAGAAGGTCGGGGCAGGCAGCAAGGATCGTAGTCGGGGGCAACGGCAGGAGGTCTGGAACACAGGCTAGGAACACACAAGGAAACGCTTTCACTGGCACAATGGCAACAAGATCCGGCGAGGGAGTGAAGGGGAAGTGAGGTATAAATAGGGAGTGCACAGGTGAACTGTCACGATGCCGGCTGGCAGGTAGTGGATCCTCTGTGCCAGAGAGGGATGGCGAGGACCGCGCTAGTGGACCGGTTCTAAGCCACTACAGGTTTTCACCAGAGCCCGCCGCAAAGCGGGATGGTCTTGCTGCGGCGGTAGTGACCAGGTCGTATCCACTAGCAACGGCTCACCTCTCTGACTGCTGAAGATAGGCGAGGTACAAGGGAGTAGGCAGAAGCAAAGTCGGACGTAGCAGAAGGTCGGGGGCAGGCGGCAAGGTTCGTAGTCAGGGGAGATAGCAGAAGTTCTGGTACACAGGCTTTAAACACACAAAACGCTTTCACTAGGCACAAGGGCAACAAGATCCGGCAAGGAAGTGCATGGGAGGAGGTTAGATATAGTCAGGGACCAGGTGGAAGCCAATTAAGCTAATTGGGCCAGGCACCAATCATTGGTGCACTGGCCCTTTAAGTCTCAGGGAGCTGGCGCGCGCGCGCCCTAGAGAGCGGAGCCGCGCGCGCCAGCACATGACAGCAGGGGACGGGAACGGGTAAGTGACCTGGGATGCGATTCGCGAGCGGGCGCGTCCCGCTGTGCGAATCGCATCCCCAACGGCCATGACAGAGCAGCGCTCCCGGTCAGCGGGACTGACCGGGGAGCTGCAGGGAGAAAGACGCCGTGAGCGCTCCGGGGAGGAGCGGGGGCCCGGAGCGCTAGGCGTAACAGTACCCCCCCCCTTAGGTCTCCCCTTCTCTTTGTCCGGTAACTGCCTCCCCTGGGATGAGGACACCGGGAAAGGATGGAGGGATTCCTCAACGGCAGGCAGAACAGCAGGAGTAGGAATGGGGAGAGAGGGCAGAGGGCGAGACCTGGCACGGGGCAGTGTGACACCAGGACGAGGGCCATGAGGGGACACAGAGGCTTGCCTGATGGGACTGGGAGGGGGGGAGAGGCATTTCCTGTGGCAGGCAGAGTCCTTAATGACCTTAGGGGGACCGGATACAGGAGGAACCACAGGGTCACGGCAGGGAGTACTGGGAACCGGTTGAAGGCAGTCCTTGGAACAAGAGGGACCCCAACTCTTGATCTCCCCAGTGGACCAATCCAGGGTTGGGGAATGGTGTTGAAGCCAGGGTAGTCCAAGGAGAACTTCAGAAGTGCAATTAGGAAGGACAAAAAATACAATTTCCTCGTGATGAGGTCCGATGCACATTAGGAGGGGCTCCGTGCGGTAACGCACGGTGCAATCCAACCTGGCTCCGTTGACCGCGGAAATGTGGAGTGGCTTGACAAGACGGGTCACCGGAATGCGGAATTTATTCACTAAGGACTCCCGAATAAAATTCCCAGAAGCTCCAGAGTCCAGGCAGGCCACGGCTGAGAGGGGAGAGCTGGCTGAAGTAGAAATCCGAACAGGAACCGTGAGACGTGGAGAAGCCGACTTAGCATCAAGAGACGCCACACCCACGAGAGCTGGGTGCGAGCGTGCGTTTCCCAGACGTGGAGGACGGATTGGGCAATCCACCAAAAAATGTTCAGTACTGGCACAGTACAGACAAAGATTCTCTTCCTTACGGCGATTCCTCTCTTCCAGGGTCAGGCGAGACCGATCCACTTGCATGGCCTCCTCGGCGGGAGGCCTAGGCGCAGATTGCAGTGGAGACTGTGGGAGAGGTGTCCAGAGATCTAAGTCTTTTTCCTGGCGGAGCTCTTGATGCCTCTCAGAAAAACGCATGTCAATGCGAGTGGCTAGATGAATGAGTTCATGCAGGTTAGCAGGAGTCTCTCGTGCGGCCAGAACATCTTTAATGTTGCTGGATAGGCCTTTTTTAAAGGTCGCGCAGAGAGCCTCATTATTCCAGGATAGTTCAGAAGCAAGAGTACGGAATTGTATGGCGTACTCGCCAACGGAGGAATTACCCTGGACCAGGTTCAGCAGGGCAGTCTCAGCAGAAGAGGCTCGGGCAGGTTCCTCAAAGACACTTCGAATTTCCGAGAAGAAGGAGTGTACAGAGGCAGTGACGGGGTCATTGCGGTCCCAGAGCGGTGTGGCCCATGACAGGGCTTTTCCAGACAGAAGGCTGACTACGAAAGCCACCTTAGACCTTTCAGTAGGAAACTGGTCCGACATCATCTCCAAGTGCAGGGAACATTGTGAAAGAAAGCCACGGCAAAACTTAGAGTCCCCATTAAATTTGTCCGGCAAGGACAGGCGGAGGCTAGGAGTGGCCACTCGCTGCGGAAGGGGTGCAGGAGCTGGCGGAGGAGATGGTTGTTGCTGCTGTAGCTGTGACTGTACTTGCTGTAGTTGTGACTGGAGTTGCTGTGTCATGGTGGTCAAGTACGACAGCTGGTGATCTTGTTGGGCGATCTGACGAGCTTGCTGGGCGACCAGTGTGGGGAGGTCAGCGACAACTGGCAGAGGAACTTCAGCGGGATCCATGGCCGGATCTACTGTCACGATGCCGGCTGGCAGGTAGTGGATCCTCTGTGCCAGAGAGGGATGGCGAGGACCGCGCTAGTGGACCGGTTCTAAGCCACTACAGGTTTTCACCAGAGCCCGCCGCAAAGCGGGATGGTCTTGCTGCGGCGGTAGTGACCAGGTCGTATCCACTAGCAACGGCTCACCTCTCTGACTGCTGAAGATAGGCGAGGTACAAGGGAGTAGGCAGAAGCAAAGTCGGACGTAGCAGAAGGTCGGGGGCAGGCGGCAAGGTTCGTAGTCAGGGGAGATAGCAGAAGTTCTGGTACACAGGCTTTAAACACACAAAACGCTTTCACTAGGCACAAGGGCAACAAGATCCGGCAAGGAAGTGCATGGGAGGAGGTTAGATATAGTCAGGGACCAGGTGGAAGCCAATTAAGCTAATTGGGCCAGGCACCAATCATTGGTGCACTGGCCCTTTAAGTCTCAGGGAGCTGGCGCGCGCGCGCCCTAGAGAGCGGAGCCGCGCGCGCCAGCACATGACAGCAGGGGACGGGAACGGGTAAGTGACCTGGGATGCGATTCGCGAGCGGGCGCGTCCCGCTGTGCGAATCGCATCCCCAACGGCCATGACAGAGCAGCGCTCCCGGTCAGCGGGACTGACCGGGGAGCTGCAGGGAGAAAGACGCCGTGAGCGCTCCGGGGAGGAGCGGGGGCCCGGAGCGCTAGGCGTAACATGAACACACTAATTGGAACCACTGCGCCAATCAGCGGCGCAGTGGCCCTTTAAATCGCAGAGACCCGGCGCGCGCGCGCCCTAGGGAGCGGGGCCGCGCGCGCCGGGACAGGACAGACGGAGAGCGAGTCAGGTACGGGAGCCGGGATGCGCATCGCGAGCGGGCGCTACCCGCATCGCGAATCGCATCCCGGCTGGAGACGGTATCGCAGCGCACCGGGTCAGTGGAGCTGCCCGGAGCGCTGCGGTAGCGAGAGAGAAGCGAGCGCTCCGGGGAGGAGCGGGGACCCGGAGCGCTCGGCGTAACAGTACCCCCCCCCTTGGGTCTCCCCCTCTTCTTAGAGCCTGAGAACCTGAGGAGCAGACTTTTGTCTAGGATGTTGTCCTCAGGTTCCCAGGATCTCTCTTCAGGTCCACAGCCCTCCCAATCCACCAAAAAGAACTTTTTTCCTCTGACCGTCTTGGAGGCCAGTATGTCTTTCACTGAGAAGACGTCAGAAGAACC
Source organism: Hyla sarda (assembly GCF_029499605.1). NCBI lineage: Eukaryota > Metazoa > Chordata > Amphibia > Anura > Hylidae > Hyla > Hyla sarda. The sequence continues at coordinate 39,935,225 of NC_079199.1, read as the reverse complement.
GGAGACAGGAGTGGGAGAAACTAATTTGGGAGAGAAACGGTTGATGATGAGTGGTTTAAGAAGAGAGACATGAAAGGCATTAGGAATACGGAGAGAAGGAGGAAGAAGAAGTTTGTAAGAGACAGGATTAATTTGGCACAAGACTTTGAAGGGACCAAGATAGCGTGGACCCAGTTTGTAACTGGGGACACGAAAGCGGACATATTTAGCGGAGAGCCATACCTTGTCTCCGGGAGCAAAAATGGGGGGAGCTCTTCTTTTCTTATCGGCAAACTTTTTCATGCGAGATGAAGCCTGTAAAAGAGAAACTTGGGTCTCTTTCCATATGGTGGAAAGATCACGAGTCACTTCATCTACAGCGGGCAAACCAGAGGGCAAGGGAGTAGGGAGGGGGGGAAGAGGGTGACGGCCGTACACCACGAAAAATGGGGATTTGGAGGAAGATTCAGAGACTCTAAAGTTATACGAGAATTCGGCCCATGGTAGAAGATCTGCCCAATCATCCTGGCGGGAGGAAACAAAATGTCGTAAATAATCACCCAAGACCTGGTTAATTCTTTCTACTTGTCCATTGGATTGAGGATGATATGCAGAAGAAAAGTTTAATTTACTCTTGAGTTGTTTACAGAGAGCCCTCCAGAATTTTGACACGAATTGGACGCCTCTATCCGAGACTATTTGTGTGGGCAACCCGTGAAGACGAAAAATGTGTACAAAAAATTGTTTAGCCAACTGAGGCGCTGAAGGAAGACCAGGAAGAGGGATGAAATGTGCCATCTTGGAGAATCGATCAACGACCACCCAAACAACAGTGTTGCCACGGGATGGGGGTAGGTCTGTAATAAAATCCATACCAATCAGAGACCAAGGCTGTTCGGGGACAGGCAGAGGATGAAGAAAACCAGCGGGCTTCTGGCGAGGAGTCTTATCCCGAGCACAGACAGTGCAGGCTCGCACAAAGTCCACGACATCCGTCTCCAGAGTCGGCCACCAATAGAAGCGAGAGATGAGTTGCACAGATTTCTTGATGCCTGTATGACCTGCGAGATGGGAGGAGTGACCCCATTTGAGGATTCCGAGGCGTTGGCGTGGAGAGACGAAGGTCTTTCCTGGAGGAGTTTGCCTGATGGAGGCTGGAGAAGTGGAGATCAGGCAGTCAGGAGGAATGATGTGTTGCGGAGAGAGTTCAACTTCCGAGGCATCCGAGGAACGAGAGAGAGCATCGGCCCTAATGTTCTTATCGGCAGGCCGAAAGTGAATTTCAAAATTAAATCGGGCAAAGAACAGAGACCACCTGGCCTGGCGAGGATTGAGCCGTTGGGCAGACTGGAGATAGGAGAGGTTCTTGTGATCGGTGTAAATAATAACAGGAAATCTTGATCCCTCCAGCAGATGCCTCCATTCCTCAAGTGCTAATTTAATGGCTAGAAGCTCTCGATCCCCGATGGAGTAGTTCCTCTCCGCCGGAGAGAAGGTCCTAGAAAAAAAACCACAAGTAACAGCATGCCCGGAAGAATTTTTTTGTAGAAGGACCGCTCCAGCTCCTACAGAGGAGGCATCAACCTCCAATAGGAAGGGTTTAGATGGGTCAGGTCTGGAGAGCACGGGAGCCGAAGAAAAGGCAGACTTGAGCCGTTTAAAGGCGTCTTCCGCTTGAGGAGGCCAAGACTTGGGATTGGCATTTTTTTGGGTTAAAGCCACGATAGGGGCCACAACGGTAGAAAAATGTGGAATAAATTGCCTGTAATAATTGGCGAACCCCAAAAAACGTTGGATAGCACGGAGTCCGGAGGGGCGTGGCCAATCTAAGACGGCAGAGAGTTTGTCTGGATCCATTTGTAGTCCCTGGCCAGAGACCAAGTATCCTAGGAAAGGAAGAGATTGGCATTCAAACAGACATTTCTCTATCTTGGCATAAAGTTGATTGTCACGAAGTCTCTGAAGAACCATACGGACATGCTGGCGGTGTTCTTCTAGATTGGCAGAAAAAATCAGGATATCGTCCAGATATACAACAACACAGGAGTATAAGAGATCACGAAAAATTTCATTAACAAAGTCTTGGAAGACGGCAGGGGCGTTGCACAGGCCAAAGGGCATGACCAGATACTCAAAGTGTCCATCTCTAGTGTTAAATGCCGTTTTCCATTCATCCCCCTCTCTGATGCGGATGAGATTATAAGCACCTCTTAAGTCCAGTTTGGTAAAGATGTGGGCACCTTGGAGGCGATCAAAGAGTTCAGAGATGAGGGGTAGGGGGTAGCGGTTCTTTATCGTGATTTTATTACGACCGCGGTAGTCAATGCAAGGGCGTAGAGAGCCATCTTTTTTGGACACAAAGAAAAATCCGGCTCCGGCAGGAGAGGAGGATTTACGGATAAAGCCTTTTTTTAAATTTTCCTGGATGTACTCCGACATAGCAAGAGTCTCTGGGGCGGACAGAGGATAGATTCTGCCCCGGGGTGGAGTAGTGCCCGGGAGGAGGTCAATAGGACAATCATAAGGCCTGTGAGGAGGTAGAGTCTCAGCTTGTTTTTTGCAAAAAACATCCGCAAAGTCCATATAGGCCTTAGGGAGACCGGTTACAGGGGGAACCACAGAGTCACGGCAAGGGGTACTGGGAACCGGTTTTAGGCAGTCCTTGAAACAAGAGGGCCCCCAACTCTTGATCTCCCCAGTGGACCAATCCAGGGTTGGGGAATGGAGTTGAAGCCAGGGTAGTCCAAGGAGGATTTCGGAAGTGCAATTGGGGAGGACCAAAAATTCAATCTTCTCGTGATGAGGTCCGATGCACATTAGAAGGGGCTCCGTGCGGAAACGTATGGTACAATCCAATCTTTCATTGTTTACACAATTGATGTAGAGGGGTCTGGCGAGACTGGTCACTGGGATGTTGAACCTGTTGACGAGAGAGGCCAAAATAAAATTTCCTGCAGATCCGGAATCCAAGAAGGCCATAGTAGAGAAGGAGAAGGCAGAGGCAGATATCCGCACAGGCACAGTAAGACGTGGAGAAGCAGAGTAGACATCAAGGACTGTCTCACCTTTGTGCGGAGTCAGCGTACGTCTTTCCAGGCGGGGAGGACGGATAGGACAATCCTTCAGGAAGTGTTCGGTACTGGCACAGTACAGACAGAGATTCTCCATGCGGCGTCGTGTCCTCTCTTGAGGTGTCAGGCGAGACCGGTCGACCTGCATAGCCTCCACGGCGGGAGGCACAGGAACGGATTGCAGGGGACCAGAGGAGAGAGGAGCCGGGGAGAAAAAACGTCTTGTGCGAACAAAGTCCATATCCTGGCGGAGCTCCTGACGCCTTTCGGAAAAACGCATGTCAATGCGAGTGGCAAGATGGATGAGTTCATGTAGGTTAGCAGGGATTTCTCGTGCGGCCAGAACATCTTTAATGTTGCTGGATAGGCCTTTTTTAAAGGTCGCGCAGAGGGCCTCATTATTCCAGGATAATTCTGAAGCAAGAGTACGGAATTGTACGGCGTACTCGCCAACGGAAGAATTACCCTGGACCAGTTTCAACAGGGCAGTCTCAGCAGAAGAGGCTCGGGCAGGTTCCTCAAAGACACTTCGAATTTCTGAGAAGAAGGAGTGTATAGAGGAAGTGACGGGGTCATTGCGGTCCCAGAGCGGTGTGGCCCATGACAGGGCTTTTCCAGACAGAAGGCTGACTACGAAAGCCACCTTAGACCTTTCAGTAGGGAACTGGTCCGACATCATCTCCAAGTGCAGGGAACATTGGGAAAGAAAGCCACGGCAGAATTTAGAGTCCCCATCAAATTTATCCGGCAAGGATAGTCGTAGACCAGAAGCGGCCACTCGCTGCGGAGGAGGTGCAGGAGCTGGCGGAGGAGATGATTGCTGAAGCTGTGGTAGTAGCTGCTGTAGCATCACGGTCAGTTGAGACAGCTGTTGGCCTTGTTGCGCTATCTGTTGTGACTGCTGGGCGACCACCGTGGTGAGGTCGGCGACAACTGGCAGAGGAACTTCAGCGGGATCCATGGCCGGATCTACTGTCACGATGCCGGCTGGCAGGTAGTGGATCCTCTGTGCCAGAGAGGGATTGGCGTGGACCGTGCTAGTGGATCGGTTCTAAGTCACTACTGGTTTTCACCAGAGCCCGCCGCAAAGCGGGATGGTCTTGCTGCGGCGGTAGTGACCAGGTCGTATCCACTAGCAACGGCTCAACCTCTCTGACTGCTGAAGATAGGCGCGGTACAAGGGAGTAGACAGAAGCAAGGTCGGACGTAGCAGAAGGTCGGGGCAGGCAGCAAGGATCGTAGTCGGGGGCAACGGCAGGAGGTCTGGAACACAGGCTAGGAACACACAAGGAAACGCTTTCACTGGCACAATGGCAACAAGATCCGGCGAGGGAGTGAAGGGGAAGTGAGGTATAAATAGGGAGTGCACAGGTGAACACACTAATTGGAACCACTGCGCCAATCAGCGGCGCAGTGGCCCTTTAAATCGCAGAGACCCGGCGCGCGCGCGCCCTAGGGAGCGGGGCCGCGCGCGCCGGGACAGGACAGACGGAGAGCGAGTCAGGTACGGGAGCCGGGATGCGCATCGCGAGCGGGCGCTACCCGCGTCGCGAATCGCATCCCGGCTGGAGACGGTATCGCAGCGCACCGGGTCAGTGGAGCTGCCCGGAGCGCTGCGGTAGCGAGAGAGAAGCGAGCGCTCCGGGGAGGAGCGGGGACCCGGAGCGCTCGGCGTAACACATATGGCGGTAGATATCAGCTGTACACAGGATGTGTATACCATATAAGTGATTACAGTTACATTTTGGGACTCACAATTACGTCTTTTCTGATCAGCGGCGTCCTCTTTCCTTTTCTTCTCCGTCCGGATAAGAACGCCATGTGGATCTCTTAACATCTGCAGGAAAAACATGTCAGGCTCTGCATTTTTTCAGTGCCCTCCCCTCCTCTATGATCTTCCCATCTATAGACCCACAAACTGTAATAATGCCCTCCTTGGTGTCCTGCACAGTAAAAGGGCAGGTAGGTAGGTAGCCAGGTAACCCCCTCTTTCCCATAGGTATATGCAGAGTTACACCCGCCCCTCTTTCCCATAGGTATATGCAGAGTTACACCCCCCTCTTTCCCATAGATATATGCCGAGCTACACCCCCCACCCCCTCTTTCCCATATGTATATGCAGAGCTACCCCCCCTCTTTCCCATTGATATATGCAGAGTTACACTCCCCCCCTCTTTCCCATAGGTATATGCAGAGCTACAACCCCCATCTTTCCCATAGGTATATGCAGGGTTACCCCCCCTCTTTCCCATAGGTATATGCAGAGCTACCCCCTCTTTCCCATAGGTATATGCAGAGCTACACCACCCCTTCTTTCCCATATATATATGCGGAGCTACACCCTCCTTCCCCATAGGTATATGCAGAGCTACACCCCACCCCCTCTTCCCCATAGGTATATGCAGAGCTACACCCCACCCCCTCTTCCCCATAGGTATATGCAGAGCTACACCACCCCTCTTCCCCATAGGTATATGCAGGGTTACACCCCCCTCTCCCCCCCCCTTTCCCATAGGTATATGCAGAGCACCCCCCCTCTCCCTCCCTTTCCCATAGGTATATGCAGAGCACCCCTTTCTCCCTACCTTTCCCATAGGTATATGCAGAGCACCCCCCCTCTCCCTCCCTTTCCCATAGGTATATGCAGAGCACCCCCCTCTCCCTCCCTTTCCCATAGGTATATGCAGAGCACCCCCCCCTCTCCCTCCCTTTCCCATAGGAATATGCAGAGCACCCCCCTCTCCCTCCATTTGCCATAGGTATATGCAGAGCACCCCCCTCTCCCTCCCTTTCCCATAGGTATATGCAGAGCCCCCCCCTTCCCTGTAGGCATAGGCAGGGTTAAGAAAAAAAAAAAAAAAAGGATGCTCACCTGATATCCCACGCAGAGATCTCCTCAGCAGGGGCCCGCGTCTTCTCCCCTCCACAGTACAGGCGCCGGATGAGTGAGGTCATCGGCGCCTGTACTGCGTGCTGCATGGGGGCGGAGGTCATGTCTCCTCTGTGTAGCTGCAGATGCGGCTCACACAAAGGGGACGTCTTCTCCTGCATACAGGAGAAGGCACCGCTGTCTGCTGGGGATCTGGGACGGCGGGTCAGTCTTCCCCTGCCACCCCCCTTGAGAGTGGCACCCGGGGCGGGCGGTTGCAGTACGGTTTTTAAACCGAAGTCAAAACTGTGGTTGACCACGCTTTTGTCTCCGGTTTAAAAACTGTACTGCAACCGCAAACTTGTTTAAAAAAAAATGATTTTTTTTTAAATAAAAACTGACGGAACTGTATGCACTTTTAAAAACAGTATACAGTTTAAAAACACATACGGTTTACTTCTTCCCATACTGTTCCATCCATTTTTTTGCCATATGGTTTTCTTTAGAAAAACGGATTGAAAACAGTATGGCAAAAACGTAATGTGAACCCAGCCTTATCTGTTGCATTGTCTTTATAATGTTCATATACCTATAAAACTTGCTGCCATGTCTTGTAACCAGGGAAGGTGTCAGTGACCAGATGACTTGTGGGTGACCTATAGGACCACCTCCAAAGTCTCCCCCATATAAACCCAGGGAGGAGCTAGTTAGTTCAGTGTATTGCATGCCTCCATCACCAAGTGCCCCACAGGTGAACGTCAAAGCCTGGTAAGCTACACAAGGGGTGAAGTCTAGTCAGTCCTAGTCAAGTCAGTCAAGTCTGTCTAAATTCAGCATGGGTCTGCAGCATTCTATCCAAGTCCACTACAAGTCCCAGCGAGCCCGCAAGTCTCTGAAGTCACTGGTCACCTCCTTGGGCCTAACTGAGCTGTAAAGACTATTGCCTCAGTAAAGCTGCCGTTGTTCCATAACTTGGCGTCGGAGTCATTACTTTCCCCTTGCTTAGCCCAGGAACCAGCGGCCATACCTCGGTTGGTGGAGAGGTTAACCCCACCCTGGCGTCACAAATACAAGGGGTTAATGCCATCTGCCCCTAGGGTAATAACATCTGCCCTCATCACTCCCTCACCACAAAGGCAGTCCTCAAGGGAACTTTACAGCAGAAAAGAGATGTTTTACAGTCAAGTCCGCCTCAATAATCACTCTCACTTTGTCCTCTGTCTTTTGTTTTCAATGTTCCTTTTGAAGCAGTACTATAGGCCTGTCATCCTGTCAATAAATGTGTATTCACATCATAAAAATGTATGGCACATGCAGGGGATATGTTGTAAATTCTTGATATCCCAACCTTCTTTCATCAATGCATTTCTGCTTCTTCCTCCTGGAATTCAATAGAGAGTTGGTCAATGTGAATTGACAAACATGGGTTGGGGGTTTTGAAGTAGCATCAACACCTATCAGGTACCTGACCTTTGTTATTTCTCCTGGACATTTATGAATAAATTGTGTTATCATTTTTCCTTTCAATTGTGTTATCATTTTTCCTTTCAATGGGGAGTGTTCCTTCCCATTCTGAACTGTCTAATAGAGACACACAATCTGTGGCGGTAGTTGAGAACCATTCGGCCCATATAGTCTGCCTAATATTTAGAAAATTATAATAGTCCCTGGCCTTATCTTATATAATATGTGCTGTCAGTGCCATAGTATGTTTAGGCAGCTTTCTGTTGTCAATGTATCCATACATTTTAGGAGAGATCACAGACGAACAAAAGCATGTAGAGTTTTAAGAGATGGTCCAGAATTGTTATTTTATGTAGAATGCAAGTATTTATACAATTATAAGAGCTTAAATCATTAGTGATAGCGTTACTATCATTATAAAAAATATGTGCAGAGACATGTCAAAAATTTTGATCAGTCAGGGTCTTAGTTCTCCAGCTGAGATATAGTCAGGTAAAGTGCGCAGCAGTAGTGTAACATGTTAATTCTCAGATGGAATCTGTAGTGTGAACATAGCCTAATCGAGCAATGTGAGGAATAATTAGAGAAAACCTTATCGCAGCGCACTTCACTTGGCTAAATTTCATGATTTCAGCCCTGAGACCCCAACCAATCAAAATTGTCAAAAACTTTATTTTATAATAATAGGAACGCTTTCAATCTATGGCTATGCAGTGATTTTGGAATAAATATCACACAGAGCTTACACATATGAAGATATGTTAAAGGGGTACTTTCCAAATTAGGCAGTCATGTGAAAATAGGTGGGTTTGGATGACTTTTGTATAATGTGTGTGCAGTGCTGTGGAGTCGAGGAGTCGGACGAAATTTTGGGTACCTGGAGTCGGAGTCGGCAAACAATGCACCGTCTCCGACTCCTACTAAATTTAGATTGGAATGAAAAAAAAAGCAAGTTTAAATGTCCCAATTCATAAAATGTTATAATTAATGACTTCTCTAGTGTAAGAATACAGACCAATGCATGCAGTTCCTCACGTAACCGCAAAACGAACACGTTGAGTGACCGTGAAGAAGCATGCTTTTCATGTGCTTCACTATACGGAACGCAACGCACAATTAGGAGTGGCAATACTTATACTTTCCACAGTGTTGTGTTCTGCTGTTACAGGGAACCCATGGGTAACCTAGCCTCCCACTGATAAGGGATAAAGTAAATATGTTTTTTGCAGGACTAGAGACACTTGTATAAGTTAAGGGAATGGAGTGTCAGTAGTTCAAGACTGAAGCTGTAAACCATTGGAAAAACTGCTGTCATTCAGCTAAGGCTATAAATACTTGTAAACTCCGATTGATAGCTTAAACTTTAATACATTCGCATATTAATACAGAGGAGTTGGAATTGGAAGTACAGAAAGTTGCAGAGTTGGAACATTTATCTACCGACTCCACAGCCCAGTGTGTGTGTGGAAGCCTTTATGGAAATACACTGATTATATCAATTTATCCCCCGTTACATGAAATCATAGCATCCATCATATTTAAGATCATCCTGTAAGTACATACACTGATGGGCATCCTGGAAACACTATAATGAAAAATTGTAATCCCTTGTGGTCTCCTTTGGACCTAATTACTAAAGTACGATCTGCCCTACTTATTAAGGTATACTAGATATCACTTACGATCAGAGTGTATGAGTATTAAATAAATGTAAGATGTACTGGAAGTAGCTTTTCTCATTTTTTTGTTTTTTATTTCTAATGTGGGACTACAAGTCCCAAACAAGTTGTGCGTTTTTTTTTTGTTTTTTTTTAAACCTTTAATAAAGAAATATATATGAAAGGAAATACATTGCTGAAGAATCCTTTTGCTCAAGGCACAGTTTGCTGGTGGCAACCCTCTGCAACCTGCAACTTAAAGGGGTACTCCACTGGAAAACCTTTTTTTTTTTTTAATCAACTGGTGCCAGAAAGTTAAACAGATTTGTAAATTACTTCTATTGAAAAATCTTAATCCTTCCAGTACTTATCAGCTGCTGTATGATCCATAGGAAGTTCTTTTCCTTTTAATTTCCTTTCTGTCTGACCACAGTGTTCTCTGCTGACACCTCTGTCCATTTTTGGAACTGTCCAGAGCAGGATAGGTTTTTTATGGGGATTTGCTCCTACTCTGGACAGTTCCTAAAATGGACAGAGGTGTCAGCAGAGAGCACTGTGGTCAGACAGAAAGGAAATTCCAAAAAGAAAAGAACTTCATGGGGATCATACAGCAGCTGATAAGTACTGGAAGGATTAAGATTTTTTTAATAGAAGTAATTTACAAATCTGTTTAACTTTCTGGCACCAGTGGATTTTTGTGGGGTCTTAAGAAGGCAACCCCTGTCTGTAATGCTGGCAGCTACCAGTGTGCAGCACGTCCCGCTGCTCACCTTGGCCGAGCCACATGTTCAGCTCCTCCACCACAGCTGCAGATTCCAGACATCATCCTCAGTACTGTCACAGGTGGAGACAGTTTCTGGTGCACCCTGAAGGGGCCGCATGCATGTATGGGCTGTTTCTGAAAGGGTTTGTGCACATTCCTGATTCCTAGCCTCCTCCAATCCCTGTCAAGCACCACCTGTATGTGAGTACTCCTTCTTTCCTGTGGTGCCTGAGCAATAGTGTAGTCTACTACTAGGGAGGGAAAGCTGAAATGTCTGGCTTGCTGTGGCTTCCTTCAAAATTAAGTGGCTCCTTTCTCAAGGGGTTGTCTCTGATAAGACAACCCTATTACACCATAATTTAGGAACAAAGAATTCACCGGATGAGATGCAGACATACAGTGAGGTATCTGGACAATGCAGGTTGCTTGTAAATAGCTCTACTCAATTACCTTTAATTCTTGTATTGCTCTTTAAGCCTCTCAAGTTACGGGATGCCCTGTGGCTATAGTCTGGTTTAATATTGTAATTGAGATTTGGCTTGTCACATGCTAAGAATATTTTCCTGACAAAACATCAGACAGGAATCTCTCTAGTTCTGTAATTAAATAGTAAAAATTTGTTACCCAACCATAAGTCCTAGTTGACACTTACAGTTTTTTAGACAAAAAATAGGAGTTGAACTTTAACCCTTTAATGACACAATTTAGCCCAGAGGATAGGGGATAAGACGATCTCCGCTGTGCCGCCCCAGTCAGCTGGTGCACAGAGTGAACTCCCCTCTGAGCTGGATGACTGGCGACCACAGGCGCTACGCCCCCTCCATTAATGTCTATTGGTGAAGGTGTGAAAGCTACGTACTAGCCATCACGCCTCCTCCCATAGGCATGAATGGAGATGGCGTGGCATGACGTAACGAACATTGAAGCTCCAAGCTTTCGGGTCCTGGACGTCGCTGCTGCCGGCCCGAAGATCGCGAAGGTCCCCAGCCACAGAGCTCCTAAATTCCCCCGTGTACTTGTCCTCACGCAAAGGACTCTCTGTGCTGGCCCATGCCGGCCTTTGAGGTGTGCGAGCTGTGCGGCCACACAGGGTGCCATAGCAACAGAGTCGCTGGGCGGCCGACACAGCTCGCAGTGTAACAGGCCGGCCGGAGCAGTGGCGCATCCAGGGGGGGGGGGGGGGGGCAATGGGGCAATTGCCCCCCACCCCAAGATTGTTGCCCCTCCTCCCGTACTATAGCATGGTGGAGCGGGAGCTGTCAGCTGTCCCGCTCCACCACTCCCTCACCATTCTCACACCCCTCACCTTTCTCACACGCTGCGGCTGCTCCGTTCTTGCAGTGTGAGTGAGTGCCGCAGGGACGCAATCCACGGCAGGCCGGTGCGATGACATCACATCATCGCGCCGGCGCCCGGAGATCACGTCCCCACGGCTCTCACTCACACTGCAAGAACGGAGCAGCCGCAGCGTGTGAGAAAGGTGACGGGTGTGAGAAGGGGGGGGAGGGGGTGCAAATTATAAGTGAGGGGCACATGACAGGGGGGCATTATATGTGAGTGGCACAGGACAGGGGGGCATTATATGAGGGGGCGCATGACAGGGGGGCATTATATGTGGGGGCATTATATGTGAGGGGCACAGGACAGGGGGGCATTATATGTGAGGGCACATGTCAGGGGGCATTATATGTGGGGGCACATGACAGGGGCCCCCGTCATGTGCCCATATAATGCACATATAATGCCCCCCTGGCATGCCCCTTACTTATAATGCCCCCCGTCATGTTCCCCTCACTTGTAATACCCCCTGTCATGTGCCCCCACATATAATGCCCCCTGATATGTGCCCCTCACATATAATGCCCCCCTGTCATGTGCCCCTCATATATAATGCCCCATGTCCTGTGCCCCTCACATATAATGCCCCCTGTCCTGCCCCCTCAGGTGGCATTATATGTGAGGGGCACAGGACATGGGGCATTATATGTGAGGGGCACAGCACAGGGGGGCATTATATGTGAGGGGCACAGGACAGGGGGCATTATAAGTCAGGGCGTTGTATGTGCATTATATGGGCACATGACAGGGGGGGGGGGCTGTCCTGTGCCCCTCACATATAATGCCCCATGTCCTGTGCTCCTCACATATATTGCCCCCTGAGGGGGCAGGACAGGGGACATTATATGTGAGGGGCACAGGACAGAGGGCATTATTATTATGTTGGGGGAACATGACAGGTTGTAATTATTATATGGGGGGCACAGGAAGGGCATTATTACTATATGTGAGGGGCACAGAGTGTTTTGCATTTCAGAGGTATAGGCCGGCATTTATCATTGTAGGTGTAAGTGAGGTATTTTTCTACACCTTTTTTGTGTGCTGGTAATGTGTAGGAGCACCAAATTTATTAAATGGTCACAGAGCATTTCATAAATTTTGTGCAGGTCATATTTTCAGAAATTTTTCTCTTCATAGTTACATAGTTACATAGTTAGTACGGTCGAAAAAAAGACATATGTCCATCAAGTTCAACCAGGGAATTAAGGGGTAGGAGTGTGGCGCGATATTGGGGAAGGGATGGGATTTTATATTTCTTCATAAGCATTAATGTTATTTTGTTCCAGCAATGTATCTAATCCTGTTTTAAAGCTGTTAATTGTTCCTGCTGTGACCAGTTCCTGAGGTAGACCGTTCCATAAATTCACAGTCCCCACGGTAAAGAAGGCGTGTCGCCCCTTGAGACTAAACTTTTTCTTCTCCAGATGGAGGGAGTGCCCCCTCGTCCTTTGGGGGGGTTTAACCTGGAACAGTTTTTCTCCATATTTTTTGTATGGGCCACTAATATACTTATATACGTTTATCATATCCCCCCTTAAATGTCTCTTCTCAAGACTAAACAATTGTAACTCCTTTAATCGCTCCTCATAGCTAAGATGATCCATGCCCCATATTAGTTTAGTCGCGCGTCTCTGCACCCTTTCCAACTTCGCAGTGTCCCTTTTATGTACAGGTGCCCAAAACTGAACAGCATATTCCAGGTAAGGCCGTACCAATGATTTATAAAGGGGGAGTATTATGTCCCTGTCCCTTGAGTCCATGCCTCTTTTTATACATGACAATATCCTGCCGGCTTTGGAAGCAGCAGCCTGACATTGCATGCTATTCTGTAGTCTGTGATCTACAAGTACACCCAGATCCTTCTCTACCAGTGACTCTGCCAGTTTAATCCCCCCTAAGACATACGATGCATGCAGGTTATTAGTACCCAGATGCATAACTTTACATTTATCCACATTGAACCTCATTTGCCAAGTGGATGCCCAGACACTTAGTCTATCCAAGTCATCTTGTAACTTATGCACATCCTCTATAGACTGTACCGTGCTACAAAGCTTGGTGTCATCTGCAAAGATAGAAACAGAGCTGTTAATACCATCCTCTATATCATTGATAAATAAATTAAACAACAGCGGGCCCAGTACTGAACCTTGGGGTACACCACTAATAACCGGGGACCAATCAGAGTACGAATCATTGACCACCACTCTCTGGGTACGATCCATGAGCCAGTGTTCAATCCAGTTACAAACTAAAATTTCACATTCACCAAAAAGCTAAGTCTGGGTTGGTGTAGTTTTAGAGACTTTTCAGTGGCTTTGCACCTTTTTTGCGCCTTTTCACAAAAAGGTATGTACGTGGGGTAATGGGGGGGGGGGGGGGGCGCCACAAGGTTAGCTCGCTGTAACGCCGAGCGCTCCGGGTCCCTCTCCTCCTCCGGAGCGCTCATCTCTTTCCTGCAGCGCCCCGGTTAGACTCGCTGACCGGGAGCGCTGCTCTGATTCCCCAGGCGGGGATGCGATCCACGCGGTGGGACGTGCCCGCCCGCAGGTCGCATCCCGTTCTGATTACCTGCCCAGTCCTCTATATGCTCAGGCCCGGCGCGTGCGGTCCCGCTCTCTAGGGCACGAGCGTGCCGGGTCTCTCAGATTTAAAGGGCCAGTGCACCATTAATTGTTGCCTGGCCCAATCTGTTCCAATTACTGGGAAAAGTATATAAACCCACTCCCCCTCCTGTCCTTGCCGGATCTTGTTGCCCTTGTGCCCTGAGAAAGCGTTCTGTGTGTTCCCAAGCCTGTGTATCCAGACCTTTGCTGTTGCCCCTGACTACGAACCTTTGCCGCCCGCCCTGACCTCTTGCTACGTCCGACCTTTGCCTTCGCCTTGTCCTTGTGTACTACGCCTATCTCAGCTGTTAGTGAGGTCGAGTCGCTATCGGGGGATACGACCTGGGAGTTACCGCCGCAGCAAGTCCATCCCGCCTTGCGGCGGACTCTGGTGAAAACCAATAACTTCTTAGAACCGGTCCCCTGGTACGGCCCACGCCATCACCTCACTAACACAGAGGATCCACTACCCGCTTCCAGTCCGGTTCCTGACACTCGCACAGGGCGCCTGAACACCTAAGGCTGGCCCTGAGCCCATGCTTACTACTACATGGTGTCCAGGGACAACTTCCTCGTTGCCATGATACTAAACTGCATGGCAACTACAAAAACATTGCCCAATATACAATACACTGAAACTGGTCTGCAACTTTCTTCCAAAAAAATGGTACAAATGGTTAACATAAACATAGTTATACACAGCATTAACATTGACATAACCATTTGTAAGGTCACGCACAGTCCAAAAGTTGCCCCGTTTCATCATTCTGACAAGACTAGACTTCATAACAGCTCTCTATTCTGGAGACTTGATGGGGATCCAAAAGGAGGGACCCCTCCCCATTAACTTGGAATCCCCTCATAGGGTTTTCTAAACAAGACAAGCCATCTAAATGACTAGATGCTGCAATAAATACTGAGGTATAGAGCGTTCTTTTGTGTCTGTTAACAAGAGTCCACCCCAGGGTAATGCTTTCATTGGAAATAGTTTATTTTTACATACTTTGCTCATTGCTGCCGGATTGTACTGTATGAATGTCATTGTACCAGCTAGATAGGGCTGAATGTTAGGCACAATGGTTAGTAGTAAAATGGACACATCCACTGCACTGTGTGCAAAACCAGACACGTTTGGCAGGGTAACATGAGGGTTAGTACTGGTATTTTGGTCAGATGATGCTGTAAAATAGAGTGAAAAATTCTGTTTATAGCTACACAAGAAGGAGCATGCTGGTACTGCTGACAGTGCTGGATACTATATCCACTAATGTCACTATGAATCAGCGATACAAAGAGATCAGTGATACAAATATTGTAAAACACCTTAAAGAAGCTGTCCAGCGGTATGACATTTATGATCTGATCGTGGTGGTGGTGGGGGGGTCCGACCACTTTGACCCCCCGTGATCTCTCTTACAGGTTGTTGCTAGAGTGTGTTTCGTACTCAGCCTGCCAGCTAGTCGAAACATGTTTCCTCCTTTCATCTCTATGGGAGAGGTGGAGACACGCGAACACTGTGTCTCCACCTCTCCCATAGAGATGAATGGAGGGGGGCTGTTTCCGCCAGCTGAGGTGCTGGGTGCAAAACACCATTTCCAAACTGGGGCACATACAGGAGATCTCAGGGGCTCCCAGTAGTCGGATCTCCCGCGATCAGATATTTATCTATTCAGCGGATAGGGGATACATTTTTTTTTACTGCTGGACATCTTTTGTAATATTGTCTTGTGGTATGTACAGTGCCCACCCATGTGAATGTGTTGGACATTATGGTCCTGTCCTCAGTTTCAGGCTATGTGACTAAGTTATGTTACTGACCCTTTAAGGGAAATGTATATTACCGTATTTTTCACCGTATAAGACGCACTTTTTCTTCCCCAAAACTGGGGGGGAAAAGTTGGTGCGTCTTATACGGCAAATACACAGTAAAACCTGTCCTATCGCGGCGGTCCCTGCGGCCATCAGTGGCTAATACAGGACATCACCAATCGCGGTGATGCCCTGTATTAACCCTTCAGACACGGCGATCAATGCTGACCGCCGCATCTGAAGCGAAAGTGACACTAACCCGGCTGCTCAGTCGGGCTGTTTGAAATCGCGGCGTCCCGAACAGCTTACAGGACACCGGGAGAGACCTTATCTGCCTCCTCGGTGACTGCTCCGTGACGGGATCCCCTGCATGGTCGGCGCTCTCCTTCGTTGTCATCACGTCGTCGCGCACGCCGTCCCATCATCTAATAGGAGGGGCGTGCGTAGTGGCGTTTGTAGCGATGTGATGGCGGTGACGGAGATTGAGGATACCCGGCAGCAGAGGCGTTCCGGAGCGACGGGGACACCCCGGGGACGCGGCGACAGCGAAGGAGGGCGACATCGAGGGCAGCGGTGACGGGTCCGGAGCGGCTGGGACACGTGAGTATCACCTCATATACCATACCTATACCAGTGGTCTTAAACCTGCGGACCTCCAGATGTTGCAAAACTAAAACTCTGCTCAAGTGTTTTCCACCCAGTGTGCCTCCAGCTGTTGCAAAACTACAACTCCCAGCATACCCGGACAGCCGTTGGCTGTCCGGGCATGCTGGGAGTTGTAGTTTTGAAACATCGGGAGGTCTGCAGGTTGAAGGTTCAGAATCTTTTTTTTCTAGATTTTCATCCCTTAAAATTGTGCGTCTTATATTGCGAAAAATACGGTATCTATGTGTGCATACCTTTTCATTTGCAATGGGCTGTATCCTTCTTTTCATTCAAGTGTGGATGATGCTGCTCCCCTGCACATGTTATGTGCTGCTTCCTATAGAAAAAACATATATCTACATAGAAGTTCAATCTGTTGGGGACCGTATGTTTGCAATACATGACAGAAATCTGAGACTATACTCTTATTTTCTGTCACATTTTACTCTTTTGATCTCAGTAATAATTGCAGTCATGGACGCAGATCCATGAATGGACTAGTATCACTTATTCCTGCGTATTTGAAATGCACGCTCAAGA
The DNA here is from genome assembly GCF_029499605.1 of Hyla sarda. Lineage (NCBI taxonomy): Eukaryota > Metazoa > Chordata > Amphibia > Anura > Hylidae > Hyla > Hyla sarda. The sequence continues at coordinate 39,918,483 of NC_079199.1, read as the reverse complement.
ATGCAAACAATGACATGCACACCATTGGTATGGAATATGCGTGTGATGCAAAATGCCATGTGAACCCATCCTAAGGGTTAATAAACACTGGGCAACACTCGCCATCCCCTGACTAATCATTAGCAAGATCTGTGCCTTTTACCAAAACCTCCAAGCTTCAAGACAGTTTTTTCAGTTAGGCCATGTTCACACTTCCGGAATTTCTGTGCGGAATTCCGCCGGAGATTCCACAGCAGCAGAGTGCCATATTGTATTTAAAGGGATTCTGCTGCCCTGTGCACATGGCAAAATTTCCATGCCATATGTTTCTGGTGCAGAAATTCTGATGTCTATAGGAAGAATGAACCTGTCCATTCTTTCTGCGGAATCCGCATGTTATGCATTGCCGTCTATGAGATGGCGCATTCCCGTGTGGTCCTAGCGTTGGCATGTTATGCCGGCGCCCGCAGTCTGCGGAATGTCCGCATGGAGAATTTCTGTGTGGACATTCCGGACGTGTGAACATAGCCTTATAGTATTTGGTTTTTAAACCAAAGTCAGAAGTGCATCCAGTAAGAAGGAGAAGTATAATTCCTTCCTTTATAGTTCTCATTCCTTTTGAATGCACTTCTAACTTTGGGTACGTTCACACTATGGAATTCCCCACGGAATTCCATGAGCGGAATTCCGCGGTGTGAACTTAACATTAGTGTGAATGGGTCTCCACAAGACCCGTCCACACTGCAGAATTTCTGCGGCGGAGAATTCCGCCGCTGAAATTGTTCCGCGCAGAGAAAGAACATGTTCATTCTTTGCGCCGATTCCGCGAGCTCTGCATAGCTGTCAATGGTGACGGCTCAGAGCCCCGCGGCCCTAGCGCCGAAGTATTGTCACCGGCGGCCGCCAAACGGAATCTCCGCAGTGTGAACGCACACTAAGGCTCAAAAGCTGCAGTGGAAGTTTTCCAAATAAATGCCAGAAAAAAACCTGTGTAGAAAGCTAGCCGAACAGTTCTCTCCCCTACTGCCCTTTGGCTATGTTCCACATTATATACAGATATACAGCTGATCAAACACTACTAGTGACACCTACAATGTGAAATGTAAATGTTGTACACATGTGAGAAGGCTTATACTACAGAAGTGTCAAAAGGGGACCTACTGATGTTTGCAGTCTGCAGCTACGCAAAGTTTATTCTCACCTTTCACAATGGAAACACTATAAAGTAAGCAAATGAAAGTGATTTTCTACGAGTTAGTACAATTGCAATGATACCAAATATATATATATATATATATATATATATATATATATATATATATACACTTTTTGTTTTGTTTAATGTCTTAAAAAATATTTTAGCACCATGTTCTAACCGTAATAAAATTGAAAATTTTTGATCTATAGAGCTGTCCGGGCTTATTTTTGGCACTGTGATCTGTAGTTTTTATTGGTACCATTTGGGGAAGATACTGTAAAATTTTGTTTTACACTTTTGTAGTCCCCCTAGGGAACTTGTGTAATAATTGTTTGAGTGCTCGTACAGTTCACTGCAATACTAATGTACTGCAGTGAAATATAAAATCAGTGGTCTGTTAGTACAACCTTCTTGTGGCATCCTAAAATAGTCGATCGGACATGGCAGCCACATAGGCCTTCAGAAGGTCAAATGACTGCCTAGATGTCATGATGGAGGCAGTGGATGCACCCTGCGCAGGCCCCTGACATTAGCTGATGTTGCACCCAGAGCTGTAGCTAGCTCATTTTGCGCCTGAGGCAAGAATTATTATATGTTGACTATATGTAGGACCCCCTGTAGGTAGGTAGATTGGCCCCAGTTTCACCACTTTTACAGGTGTAGAGGAATACAGGGGTGAACAGATGTACAGGAATGACAGAGGGGTGTACATGGGTGACAGTGGGGTGAACAAGAGTGACAGAGGGGCGTATATGGGTGACAGAGGGGAAACAGAGGGGTGTACATGGCTGACAGAGGTGTAGATGGGTGTACATGGCTGACAGAGGTGTAGATGGGTGTACATGGCTGACAGAGGTGTAGATGGGTGTACATGGCTGACAGAGGTGTAGACGGGCGTACATGGCTGACAGAGGTGTAGATGGGTGTACATGGCTGACAGAGGTGTAGATGGGTGTACATGGCTGACAGAGGTGTAGACGGGCGTACATGGCTGGCAGAGGTGTAGACGGGTGTACATGGCTGACAGAGGTGTAGACGGGTGTACATGGCTGACAGAGGTGTAGACGGGTGTACATGGCTGACAGAGGTGTAGACGGGTGTACATGGCTGACAGAGGTGTAGACGGGTGTACATGCCTGACAGAGGTGTAGAAGGGTGTACATGGCTGACAGAGGTGTAGACGGGTGTACATGGCTGACAGAGGTGTAGACGGGTGTACATGGCTGACAGAGGTGTAGACGGGTGTACATGGCTGACAGAGGTGTAGACGGGTGTACATGGCTGACAGAAGTGTAGACGGGTGTACATGGCTGACAGAGGTGTAGACGGGTGTACATGGCTTACAGAGGTGTAGACGGGTGTACATGGCTTACAGAGGTGTAGACGGGTGTACATGGCTTACAGAGGTGTAGACGGGTGTACATGGCTGACAGAGGTGTAGACGGGTGTACATGGCTGGCAGAGGTGTAGACGGGTGTACATGGCTGACAGAGGTGTAGACGGGTGTACATGGCTGACAGAGGTGTAGACGGGTGTACATGGCTGGCAGAGGTGTAGACGGGCGTACATGGCTGGCAGAGGTGTAGACGGGCGTACATGGCTGGCAGAGGTGTAGACGGGCGTACATGGCTGACAGAGGTGTAGACGGGCGTACATGGCTGGCAGAGGTGTAGACGGGCGTACATGGCTGGCAGAGGTGTAGACGGGCGTACATGGCTGGCAGAGGTGTAGACGGGTGTACATGGCTGACAGAGGTGTAGACGGGTGTACATGGCTGACAGAGGTGTAGACGGGTGTACATGGCTGACAGAGGTGTAGACGGGCGTACATGGCTGACAGAGGTGTAGACGGGCGTACATGGCTGGCAGAGGTGTAGACGGGCGTACATGGCTGACAGAGGTGTAGACGGGTGTACATGGCTGACAGAGGTGTAGACGGGTGTACATGGCTGACAGAGGTGTAGACGGGTGTACATGGCTGACAGAGGTGTAGACGGGTGTACATGGCTGACAGAGGTGTAGACGGGTGTACATGGCTGACAGAGGTGTAGACGGGTGTACATGGCTGACAGAGGTGTAGACGGGTGTACATGGCTGACAGAGGTGTAGACGGGTGTACATGGCTGACAGAGGGGCGTAAAGAGGTAACAGGGGTGTAAAGGTATGACAGGGGTGACAAAGGGGTGTAGAGAGGTGTACAGGGGTGACAAGGGGTGTAGAGTGTGACAGAAGGGAGTTAGTTCAGTACCCCATCATTGTGCTGAGGGACCAGGGAGAATCCGGAGTCTGGAGCTGCCCCAAAGGAGGGAGGATACACGAGGATTGGAGCTGCAGCATCACCCGTCCCGGCACTGCACACAGATTTCTCTCCCACCCGTCCTTCATGAGACTCACATGTGCGCAGGCAGGGGCAGGATAATAAAAAAATGAGCGCCATATTTCCCACCAGAGTGTCCTTGCACCATGGTTGGGAATCACTGCCTCAATGTAATGTGTGCTGGACTCCCTGTGCAAGCAGGCGCAGCGGCCATGGCCAGTCCAGCCCTGGTCGCTGTGCCCCCTTGCAGCAGCACGCCTCAGGAGATTGCCTCACTCGTCTCATGGGGAACTACAGCCCTGGTTGCACCCAAAGCAGCGGAGCAGGACATCAGGAGAGCCTAGAAGCCTAGACTCTGGAGGAGACTGCACGGGGCAGATGCTATCATGTCAACTTCCGTGCTTCACTGCTCCTCCGGTCTGGGGACCTACTGCTATGGCCCATAGCAGTAGGTCCTGCCTCTGGTCCGTTAGAGCAGTGAAGCACCAAAGCAAACCAGTATATGGGCAGGGCAGTAAGTCTGTGAGGGCAGTCTACAACTATATAGTGGCACAGAGGGGGCCTACATCTACATGGGTGCACAGAATAGGACCGCGCAGACATTGCCCTGACCATAGACGGCAATGTCTGCAGAGCGGACTCTGCCTAAGGGTATATTTACACTGTGGAATTCCCGTGGAATTCCGTGAGCAGAATTCTGCGCTGTGAACATTATCATCAGTGTGAATGGGTCTTCCGTGAGACCTGTTCACGCTGCGGAATTTGACAGGCGGACAATTCCGCCGCTGAAATAGTTCAGCACAAAGAATGAACATGTTCATTCTTTGTGTGGAATTCCGCGAGTACTGCATAGCCATCAATGGTGACGGTGCAGTGCCCCATGGTCCTACCGCCAAAGTATCTTCAGCGGCGGCCGCCTGACAGAATCTGCTCATAGAATTCCACGAACAGAGATGCCGCAGTGTGAACATACCCTACAGAATGAACAAGACCATTCTTTTGGCAGCAGAGGGACATCTGCTGCTGTAATTCCATAGTGTGCACCGTGCAGCAGAATCCCATTACTGCTGCGTACAAAATTCCAATGAAAATTCCTAAGCGGAATTCTGCTCTGAAATTCCGTAGTGTGAACCTAGCCTTACAGTGGGGAAACTTTTCGGCATGTTAGTTCATACGGTCATTCCTTCCGCAGGGATATGCACAGAATCCATTGTGGCCCATAAGGATGACATTGTCCGTGCAGTCATAGGTTCCGTAATGTGAACGAACAAATGTATGAGATCAGTTATAGTGACATATGCATTATCATTCACTTGTTTAGAACATTTTTAGGAACATTTTCTATCACTAATAGGGGCCCTATTTTATCTTCTTCAAAATCTGATGACCCCTTGTTATCTATCTATCACATATCTAGCACATATCTATCTATCTATCTATCTATCTATCACATATCCTATCATATATCTATCTATCACATATCATATCATATATCTATCACATATCCTATCATATATCTATCACATATCTATCTATCTATCAAAATATCATATCACATATCTATCACATATATCATATATCTATCACATATCCTATCATATATCCTATCATATATCTATCACATATCTATCTATCTATCACATATCATATCACATATCTATCACATATCATATCATATATCTATCACATATCCTATCATATATCTATCACATATCCTATAATATATCTATCACATATCTATCTATCACATATCCTATAATATATCTATCACATATCCTATCATATATCTATCACATATCTATCTATCACATATCCTATAATATAATCTATCGCATATCCTATCATCTATCAATCACATATCCTATAATATATCTATCACATATCCTATCATCTATCTATCACATATCCTATAAATATATCTATCACATATCCTATAATATATCTATCACATATCCTATAATATATCAATCACATATCCTATAATATATCTATCACATATCCTATAATATATCTATCACATATCCTATAATATATCTATCACATATCCTATAATATATCTATCACATATCCTATCATCTATCTATCACATATCCTATAATATATCTATCACATATCCTATAATATATCTATCACATATCCTATCATCTATCTATCACATATCCTATAATATATCTATTACATATCCTATAATATATCTATCACATATCCTATAATATATCTATTACATATCCTATAATATATCTATCACATATCCTATCATCTATCTATCACATATCCTATCTAAGACGTGTGGTGGATACAGCACCAAAAAGCCGGAGACTCAATACTTGATGGAGAGTGACTTTATTAGCTCCCCAAAGCACATGAAGTATTGAGTCTACGGCTTTTTGGTTCTGTATCCACCACACGTCTTGTTGTCATTCCTGGATGATTACAGCTGCGGAGTCCAGTGCTGTCTCTCCAACACTTCTATCCTATCATCTATTTATCTATCCGTATATCTATATATCTATCCTATCATCTCTATCCATACATCTATCCATATATCTACGTATCTATCCTATCATCTATCCGTATATCTATCCTATCATCTATCCGTATATCTATGTATCTATCCTATCATCTATCCGTATATCTATGTATCTATCCTATCATCTCTATCCATACATCTATGTATCTATCCTATCATCTATTTATCTATCCGTATATCTATGTATCTATCCTATCATCTATCCGTATATCTATGTATCTATCCTATCATCTATCCGTATATCTACGTATCTATCCTATCATCTATCCGTATATCTACGTATCTATCCTATCATCTATCCGTATATCTACGTATCTATCCATATATCTATCCTATCATTTCTCCATATATCTATCCTATCATATATCCATATATCTATCCTATCATCTCTATCCATACATCTATGTATCTATCCTATCATCTATTTATCTATCCGTATATCTATATATCTATCCTATCATCTATCCATACATCTATGTATCTATCCTATCATCTCTATCCATACATCTATGTATCTATCTGTATATCTATGTATCTATCCTATCATCTATCCGTATATCTATGTATCTATCCATATATCTATCCTATCATCTCTATCCATACATCTATGTATCTATCCTATCATCTCTATCCATACATCTATGTATCTATCCGTATATCTATGTATCTATCCTATCATCTATCCGTATATCTATGTATCTATCCATATATCTATCCTATCATCTCTATCCATACATCTATGTATCTATCCTATCATCTCTATCCATACATCTATGTATCTATCCGTATATCTATGTATCTATCCTATCATCTATCCGTATATCTATGTATCTATCCATATATCTATCCTATCATCTCTATCCATACATCTATGTATCTATCCTATCATCTATCCGTATATCTATATATCTATCCTATCATCTCTATCCATATATCTATATATCTATCCTATCATCTATCCATATATCTACGTATCTATCCGTATATCTATATATCTATCCTATCATCTCTATCCATACATCTATGTATCTATCCTATCATCTATCCATACATCTATGTATCTATCCTATCATCTCTATCCATACATCTATGTATCTATCCGTATATCTATGTATCTATCCTATCATCTATCCGTATATCTATGTATCTATCCATATATCTATCCTATCATCTCTATCCATACATCTATGTATCTATCCTATCATCTATCCGTATATCTATATATCTATCCTATCATCTCTATCCATATATCTATATATCTATCCTATCATCTATCCATATATCTACGTATCTATCCGTATATCTATATATCTATCCTATCATCTCTATCCATATATCTATGTATCTGTCCTATCATCTATCCGTATATCTATGTATCTATCCGTATATCTATGTATCTATCCTATCATCTCTATCCATCTCATGTTATCTATGTAATCATATAATCCATCCTCTGTATCCGGAGCAGCACGTTCTCTGTCTAGTCCGGCGGTGACTTGGTTAAGGGGGCGGCTGCGGGACCACGTAGCGGCGGACGTGGTGCGGCCCCTCCCCGGCCTCTCCCTGCCGCCCTCCCCCTCCTCCTCCTCCCGTGCTGGGATCTGAGTGTGATCAGGGGACCGCCGCATCCAGCGCTCAGAAGGCCGGAGGGAGTGTGAGCAGCGGCGGTGGCCCAGGACAGGTGAGCGGGGATGGTAGTGTTAGGCCTCGGCTATGGGGCGTCCTCCTCACCGGTGCTGTGTGCGGGAGCGGCCTGTGAATGCTGCGGGAGGCCGGGGAAGGGCACGCGCTTCTCCGGGGATGGTGTAACCTCTGCGGGGGGAGGAGAAGGCGGCGGTCGGGCTGAGATTGAGCTGCGAGGCGGTGATCCCGGTGCCCTCCGTGCCGCCCGCACAGGCCTCCTACCAGGGATGGCACCCAGCTTCCTGCTGAGCCGTGATTTACCCCCTGCAGGAGCCTGGGAGCGCTGGGTGACCGCCCCCTTGCTGGAGCATGGGAGAGTTGGGTGACCACCCCCTTACTGGAGCATGATAGAGCTTGGTGACTGCCCCCTGCAGGAGCCTTGGACAGCTGGGTGACTGCCCCCTCCCTAACTGGATCCTGGGAGAGCTATTCGACCGCCCCCTGCAGAAGCCTGGGAGAGCTGTGTCATTGACCCCTGCATGAGCTGGCAGCCATGCTGGATGGTACCCAGCTTTTCCAGAAACAGAACGAAGAACCAACATGTTACTGATCTGTTCTATGATGGGTTTAGTTTGTCCCCATCTATATTGTCTCACATATATACATTTAGTGATGGCTCCGAACCTGTAACCTATAGTATTTCTGAGGGGGCACCTCTGAGGGGGCACGCCTCCCCTTTAGTCATTAGTGTCCCAATCATCCACAGGGGGCGCCACATGTGGCCATTATTATAAACTCGTGACCCCCGGCACAATAGCTTTGCCCCTTTATATTAGGTCAGGGCATACTTGGCATTGGCACAACAGCCACATTGTGGGCGCACAGTAGCTATTGGCATTCACACCTAAAGTGCCCCAGGGGTGCAGTGGACTATTATACAGGGAACACCCAGTATGCCTATAGTGCCAGAAATGCCCATTGGCACAGTTGAAATGGTCTTTAACCTGTGGCTTTCCAGCTGTTGTGAAGCTACAACTCTTAGCATGGCTGTGCGGTCATGCTGGGAGTTGCAGTGTTGCAACAGCTGAAGGCACACAGGTTGGTAATCTCTGCCCTGTCCTGTGGAGAGGGGATATGCGAGTTGGTTGGCTGGATAACCTCTTTAAGGCTAGGGTCACATGGTTCGGATCTGCCGATGATGGACCCTACAGGTAGGGTTGCCACCTTTCTTGGCAAAAAATAAATAAAAAAACCTGCCATGCTCATTTGCATAATTAATAAATATGTGTGACATCATAGGATACACATTTGCGGGGGAAATTTTGTCCTATTCTGACCCCTATTATTTCTCCTTATACGAGCCTGTATGAGGGATCATGTTTTGCGCCCCCGATTTGTAGTTTTTAGCAGGACCACTTTTATTTTGAGGTGACTTTTTGATCGCCTTTTTTTTTAATTTATTTTTTAAATTAAATTTGGAAGTTGCAGATAGTTACTAACTACAACTCCCAGCATGCCCTGATGCAGCCTGTGGCTCATCAGCTGCCCCAAACGAAAACTACAACTCCCAGCATGTCCTGATACAGCCTGTGGCTCATCAGCTGCCGCAAACGAAAAAACTACAACTCCCAGCATGTTGGACTATATAGTAGTATATAGTATAGGTCAATGTTTCCCAACCAGGGTGCCTCCAGCTGTTGCAAAACTACAACTCCTAGCATGTTGGACTATATAGTAGTATATAGTGTAGGTCAATGTTTCCCAACCAGGGGTGCCTCCAGCTGTTGCAAAACTACAACTCCTAGCATGCCCGGACAGCCGTTGGCTGTCCGGGCATGCTGGAAGTTATAGTTTTGCAACAGCTGGAGGTGCTCTGGTTGGGAAACACTGGTATAGGTTATGGTGCAACATTCCAGGAGTTGGAGGATTGGTTGGATAAATACTGGTCATTGTATTGCCGGTATTTTTAATATAAAAATACCTTCAGGGTGGCCAAAATACCAGCCAGGTGGCGACCCTACCTACAGGGTGCCTGCGCCTAGCGGCAAGAGTTGCCTATAGCAACCAATCAGATCGCTTCTTTCATTTTTGAAAAGGCCTGTGAAAAATGCGATCTGATTGGTTGCCATGGGCAACTCATCTGCTTTTCCTCTGGACAGGTCTTGATTTCCCCTGTACGGTGCGAGTCGCCATGCGCAGTGTACTCGCACACATCGTCGCTGCTCTCGGCCTAGATCAGATCGCTGGTAGGTAACCCTGATCTGAAGAAGGGAAGGCTCCTCCCGAAATGCGTAATCCTGTCTTTTATTTTTGTTTAATAAACAGTCCTGCTGAGGACTACCTCAAACTACCTCTGGCATCCGCCTCATTCATCCATAAGAGTCTGCAGCGCCATAATCCAAGGGTTTTCTTCGTCACTTCTGTATATCTAGGAGCTTGGCGTTCATATCTGGCAGGGGCCCGGCTGGGTAATACTGCCTTTAAAGGGTTACTCCGCTCCCCAGTTCCTGGACACTGTGTGCGGGCTTCCGTGTTCACGCCCGCCCCTTCGTTACATCACGTCTCGTCATGTGACGTCACGTCCCGCCCCCTCAATGCATGTCTATGGGCTTTCATTGATGGGCCGGCCGTGACGGGGCGTGACGTAACGAGGGGGGCGGGCGTGAACGCGGAAGCCCGCACACAGGGGGTGTGACTTAACGAAGGGGCGGGCCTGTATACGGAAGCCCGCACACATCGTCCAGGGACTCAATGTCCCGGTATGAGGGGGAATTTTGCGGACGCTGGGGAGCGGAGTAACCCTTTAATGGGGTGTTTCAGTGCCATCCTCACTGCTCAAATGGTGGGCAGCCCTGGGGCATCCACACTACATAGTAAAAGGATCTGGTAGCAGGAGCCTCCATTCATAGAGGCCATGCCCCAAGTGAAGTGAATAGGAGCTGAGCTACAGTAACCCATCATGGCTGCTATACAATGAACAGAGCCGTCTGCGTAGGAGGGGTGTTCCTATACGGCAAGACTACAGCTCCCACCATGCCTTTATAGCTCGTGGTGGTCAGGACATGATTGGAGCTGTACTTTTTGCAACACTTGGATCAACGCCAGAGCCTTGGTGCTGTAGTCAGCTGTAGACGTGGGCATGGATACATCTGTCATGTAGTGTCACAAATGGCGCTGCAGGCGGCGGGTGCTACACTTGCAGCAGGATACGCTGTAGTGATGCTCAGCATGGAGAAGTGGGAAAACAATGGGACGCTGTCCTTATACCCCCACACAGGAACTTCCTGATAGTAAGAATAGGATTACACCGCTTCATTGTGCAATTGTTAAACTGGGGCAATGTTAACAGATGCTGAGACTCGCTCCCTTTACACCGTGGGAGATTTAAAGGGGTACTCCGGTTGAAAAAAAATTCTTTTTTAAATCAACTGGTGCCAGAAAGTTAAACATATTTGTAATTTACTTCTATTTAAGAATCTTAATTCTTTCCAGTAGTTATTAGCTGCTGTATGCTCCACATGAAGTTCTTTTTTTCATTTCTGTTCTGTCTGTCCACAGTGCTCTCTGCTGACACCTTGGTCTGTTTCAGGAACTGTCCAGAGTAGGAGCAAAGCCCCATAGGAAACCTCTCCTTCTCTGGACGGTCCCTAACATGGACAGAGGTGTCAGCAGAGAGCACTGTGGTCAGAAAGAAAGGAAATTCAAAAAGAAAAGATCTTCCTGTGGAGCATACAGCAGCTGACAAGTACTGGAAGGATTAAGATTTTTAAATAGAAGTAATTTATTTCTGTTTCACATTCTGGCACCAGTTGATTAAAAAAAAAAAAAAAAAAATGTTTTCTACCTTAGCACCCCTTTAAAGGTGATCTTGGGGGGTGTAACAGCTGGGCACCTGCAAACGCCAATACGGGGTCCATCTCTCTCCTCTGAGTGCTCTGGTCCCCCACAGAAGGTAGGGCCCAGAGCACTCAGAGGTAAGAGATGGGACTCATTCGGGTGATGATGGGGGGGGGGGGGACACTTATCCCCTTTCCTGTTGATAAGGAATACTTTTACATCCTAGTTTCTATCATTAGGCTTCTTTCACACTACAAAATTATCCGTTTTTAAACATCCGTACGAAGTTCCGTCTGAAAATCGGCTGAAAACGGCAGTAACAAAATCCTATACGGTCGTCAGAAAATCCTATTATAGTATATGGGATTTTTCTAACGACTAGGATTTTGTAATGGCCGTTTTCAGCTGATTTTCAGACAGAACTTCGTACTGATGTTAAACTGATAATTTTGTAGTGTGAAAGGGGCCTTAGGGGTCGGATCATAATAGGAAATTTTTGGGGTTGTGTGTGTATTTATTAATAATTCCCCTATTCTCTATAAAATACAGCCATTTCAGATGCCAATTGTGACGCCCTATTCTTCAACCTCTCCAGCTCTTGCAAAACTACAACATTCATTGTGCGCCGACACCTACAGGCTTTTAGCAGCTCTAAGACAGTCGTCTCCAATTATTGCAAAACTGCACCCGTCATGCCCTGATGACCGCAAGATGTTAGTAGGTATAAGATTGTAGACGACAACCTCCAGCTGTTGGGGCATGTTCAGAGTTGTAGTGTTGCAAAGTTTTTTGGCCACTATGGGGGGGAGATTTCTCAAAACCTGTGTAGAGTAAGAGTGGCACAGTTGCCCATAGCAACCAATCATATCGCTTCTTTCACTTTCAAGATGGCCTCTGAAAAATGAAAGCAGCAATATGGTTGCTATGGGCAACTGCACCACTCTTCCTCTACACAGGTTTTGAGAAATCCCCCCCCCCCCCCCCCCCCTGTGAGCATGCACAATGTTCTCGGTATGCTGGGATATGGAGGAAAGTGTCCGCACCCCCGACTACTACTCTATAGAGCTCATATATCATGTTTTTGGTGTACTCAACGTCTGCAGCATCTTCACTTTATAGGCTTTGCGTTCCTTATGGGTGCATCGTCTTTTGGGCTTCGTTCCTTCTTCCGTAGCATGTTGTCCCTAAGTAGGGAAGGGGTTAAGAGCATGGCCTCCTTCTGCACGGCGGCGTATTGTGACACAGTTACCTGTGCATTCATGGAAACATAATAAAATAGAGAGCTTTTGGTTCGGTAGTATTCCAAGGGTGATTTGTGGCAGCAGATTTTTGCATGCTGTCCCTTGGTAGTGGACCTCTGTGACTCTCTCTGTGATAGACCAGATGGCTCTACAACCAGGGTGCCTCCAGCTGTTGCAAAACTACAACTCCCAGCATGCACGAACAGCATCCAGGTTGGGAAACACTAGTCTGCATAGTATAGTATCATTATAGGTGAAGCCAAAAAGGTTTGGAGGTTCATATCTGTGGGGGGGAGAAAGGAATGATGTCTAAGGAGGGCATGGTCTCTTTAGTCATGGGAGGGTATACTTAAAGGAGTAGTCCAGTGGTAGGGGATACGTTTGAGATCGCGGGGGGTCCGACCGCTGGGGCCCCCGCAATCTCCTGTACGGAGCCCCGACAGCCCGCGGGCAGGGGGCGTGTCGACCTCCGCACGAAACGGCGGCCGACACGCCCCCTCAATACAACTCTATGGCAGAGCCGAAGCGCTGCGCTGCCTTCGGCAATCTCCGGCTCTGCCATAGAGATGTATTGAGGGGGCGTGTCGGCCGCCGCTTCGTGCGGAGGTCGACACCCGCTATCTGGCCGGAGAGCCGGGGCCCCGTACAGAGAGATCGCAGGGGACCCTAGCGGTCGAACCCCCCGCAATCTCAAACTTATCCCCTATCCTTAGGATAGGGGATATGTTTTTCACCACTCGACTACCCCTTTTTAAAGGGGGACACTTATCAAAACCTGTCCAAAGTAACAGTTGCTGAGTTGCCTATAGCAACCAATCAGATTGCTTCTTTCATTTGTCACAGGCCTTTAAAAAAAAAAAAAAAAAAAAAAAAAAATGAAAGAAACAATCTGGTTGCTAATTGCAATCTGGTTGCAAATTTTCCTCTGGACAGGTTTTGATCTCCCCAAAGTGTATAACAGTGTTTCCCCTACCAGGGTGCCTCCAGCAGTTGCAAAACTACAACTCCTAGCATGCCCGGACAGCCGTTGGCTGTCTGGGCATGCTGGGAGTTGTAGTTTTGCAGCAGCTGGGAAACGCTGGTCTATGGGCTGCTAGAATCTGCCCCATCAATGGACGGACATGGAGGGTACATTGCCCAAAATAGAGCCTTTGTTCTATAAGTAGATGGGCAAATGGCAGTGGGGCAGTTGACAGGACTATAATATGACTCCATTGGTGTGAACAGGTCGCACCCATGCCCTGATGTCTGAAGAGGCCCAAAAGCGTTTCGGCTATTTGAGCAAAATATGTCAGCTGAATACTTGTAATCCTCATACATGCACGCTCGGCATGGCAGAGCATGCATGCATTCTGAATGGGAGGAGGGAGGGGTAAGCTGCTTCCAGAATTCTCCCATCTACTTACCTTCCTGAGAACATAAGAATGTTGAAATGCATCATACCCAACCCTTCTCTCCCTCAATATCCTCCGTCGAGGGATAGTGCGGACGGAGGTCCCCATACATCTACCGGTCCTGTTGAAAGTGGCAGCTTTGGCCAACAAGCAGCAGCGTCAGTACGATGTGAGCTGTACACCATGTCACACAGGGCTTGTACGAGGGGCTGACATCTCCTTTTAAGATGTCTCGCTGTGACAGATTTGCTCTGTTTTGCAAAAATGTAATCTCTGAAGATGTTCCTTGAGAGCCGGATGGGAAAGCAAATCTGTAAATGCCATTAGATCGCCTGTGGTTTTGTGGGCCATGGCAGCCATGATCTAATAGGGGTATTTGAGGCCTCGGGCGTCTCCTTCCATGGTGCTCGCTCAGCCATCTGGTGCTTTAAAGGTTACTGAACCCAGACAATGTGTGCGAGCTGTGAGCCAGGACTGTGCGGCCGTCACTATTGCATCATCGTCCTCCTTCCTCTTAGGGTATCTGTATGGCTGCTTCCTGTTACAGCCTACGGTCCGGTTACCCTCTTAAGATGACGCATTTCTGGAATTGGAATGGAAATATCTTTTCTTCATAGTCCTTTTCAGGTCTAACATCTCCTCATATGAGCTTGCGGTTGAATTCCTAGTATAAAATTAAAAATTGTAGTTGTAGTTTTGCAACATCTGGAGGGCAACAGTTTGGAGACCACTGTACAGATGGGGAGGGATTTTTAAAGAGTATCGGTCATGATGTTCTTACATTTTATAATCCTCCCAGGTTGCTTCCCCATCATGATAAACCACCCCCTGCCTTTTTTATTATTTTTTAGTTTTCTACCTTGATATTGTTCTGTATATTCTGCTCAGTCTCAGTCAGATTCACAAACTGGGAAGGGGCGTTCACCAGCAGGCGTGATATCATCTGAAGCCATACAGGGGAGAACTTCCTCCCTCATTCTGCTACACACAGCCCAGAGCAGTTCAGTGTGAGATGAGCTATGATTGGCTAAGGCTGCACACACACCCCCTCAGCATTTCCTGATTTTGGACTTCTGCCAGGCCAGCAGGAGTCCAAAGTCTGTGCAAGAGATGGGGGAAATGTGCCCTGGGCAAGTAGGGAGACGCCTAGTGGCAGATTTTTTAAACACAAATAAAACATAGGAAACTTCTTTTTTTTTTGGTATTTTTTTTTATTTTTTTAAAACAAAGTACATTAGAATTTATTTACATAAGGAGTGCAATAGCAGAAATTAGTTTTAATGATAGTGCCCATTTAACATCTGGATATTATCTGTCTCCTTGTGAATAGGTTGTGTACCTATATGGTCTGTTGTTGGTCACAAGGGCAATGGTGATGCCCAATTTTCAGTTTATTCATGTATTTCCAGGAGGATTAATAGAGGAATGAAATTATTTGTTGTCGCCCAGTTTTCTCAAACACAACATGATTCCAGTGAGAACTCTATACAAGACAATTTAGGGTGTATTCACACAGATGTATAGGATTTGAAACTGTGTTCAGTCATTTAGTTCACATTGAAATCTGCAGCTTCAAATATATATTGCAGGTGTGAATACACATTTAGGGTACATTCACATGTACAGGATCTTCTGTATATTTTAGCATATTTTCTGCAGCTGATTTTGTTACCCACTGAAGTTAATGGGTAGCAAAATCAGCTGCACAAAATATGCAGCAAAAATATGCAGCAGATCTTGTACATGTGAACGTACCCTTAGGATATGTTCACACTTACAGGATCTGCTGCATATTTTGTGCAGCTGATTTTGTTACTCATTAAAAGTGTAGTCTAGTGAAAAATAACTTATCGCTCTATCCAAGGATAGGGTAAAAGTTTTATAGATCGCAAAGGGTCCGAGTGCTGGGACCCCCCACGATCTCCTGCACGGGGCCACGGCAGTTTGCCGGAAGCTGACATCCGACCCCAGCAGGAAGCCACGGCCGGAACACCCCCCTCCATGTATCTCTATGGGGTACATGGAGGGGCGTGTCGGCTGGCGCTCTGTGCAGGGTCGGCAGGCCTCCTTCCAGCCGACTGCCGGGACCCCATGTGCTCGTACCCCCTGTGATCTATAACTAACTTATCCCCTATCCCATAATGGGTGGCAAAAGCAACTGCAGAAAATATGCAGCAGATCCCGTGCATGTGAATGTACCGTTAGGCAATTTTTTGATATGGTTAAGCTTGTTAAAGGGGTTATCCCACAGGAGAAGTTATCAGTATGTGATCGGATAACATTGGCTGAATGGATTCAAGAGGATAGCCAAGTACCTTGCTGGACTATGTTTGAGATTTCCATATATCCATTTTAGTATAGTGGTAGTGAGCATGCTAGGCTGCTCCACAGAACCGACAGGACTCATGGTTATGGGGGTACCAACGATCAGACCTCCACCGATCACGTACTGATCACTGAATGAGAAAGACCCTTTAATATCTTAGAGTACTCCGTCCCTAGACATCTTATCCCCTTTGTGCAGTACCCGACATTTGTTTAGAATGCTTGGAGTGGGCAGCGGGGGTCGTGAAGTCACTGTCACGCCCCCCCCCTCGTGACATCACACCACGCCCCCTCAATGCAAGTCTATGGGAGGGGGCGTGGCGGCTGCCACGCCCCCTCCCATAGACTTGCATTGAGGGGGCGTGACAGTGACGTCACGAAGCCGGCCGCCTGCTCCAAGCGTTCAGAACAAAATGTTCCGAACACTGGGGCAGCGGAGTACCCTTAGCTTGACACTATCATGTACGCTTGTAAGTAAACCAGGCCATACGATTTTGCTCATCTTGACTGATCATGCATGGATGCTAATAGGGGAGAGGGAAGAAGACCACTGCCAGAAGAGTCCAACACACCCTGGGGGGAGATTTACCAAAACCTGTCTAGAGGAAGTTGCCCATAGCAACCAATCAGATCGCTTCTTTAATTTTCCAGAGGCCTTGTTAACAATGAGAAGTGGCAATCTGGTTGCTATGGGCAACTTTTCCTCCGGACAAGTTTTGATAAATTCCCCTCCCCCTCCCCTAATGCTTCTTTCCTCTATCATCTGCAGTTGGGATGCCCCCATACACATAATGGTCGCCTATTCCTAGCAGGTTCAGTCAACTTTAATCTAAGGGCCCTGTTAAACGGGGGGATTATGAGCCAAACAGGCCATCCTCACCCTCTGTAGTAAGGCTAGGTTCACACTAAGGCATTTCCGGACAGAGACATTCTGTTACGGAGATTCCGGAGTGCGCCCTGCGTCTACTGAGTCAGTCTGCTATAGTACAGCGCAGACACTGCCGCCCTCATAGACTGCAATGTCTTTGGCGTGGATCAGAATTTCCGGCCGATTATTCCTTATCTGAATTCTGGCGAGAAATTCGGTAGCACAGATCCTGTTTAGGGTGCGTTCACACGCTATTACTAGCAGTGGGTTTCCCGCTGCGAGTTACGATACCATTGATTTGAACGGGTCCGCAGACAGTCCGCAAATCTGAAACTATTGCGGACTTTCTGTTGACTCATTTAAATCAATGGTAGCGTAACTCGCAGCAGGATTCCCACAGCGGGAAACCCGCTGCTAGTAATAGCGTGTGAACGCACCCTTAAGGGTGGGTTCACACACTTTGTTTTTGCGGGTTTTCCGCTGCGTATTTGAAAGGGTGTGGTCTCTCATCGGCTATCCGCAGCAGATTTTCCACGGAGGAATTTTAAGCTGCAGGAAATCTGCCGCAAGCCCCATTGAAGTCAGTAGGGACTGCGGCGGATAAATTCCGCTATGGACAGCCGAGAAGAGCCCGCCCACTTTCAAATACGCAGCGGAAAACCCGCAAAAACAAAGAGCGTGTGTGAACGCACCCTAATAGGGGATAAACTGATTTCCACAAGGAGACGCACAAAAGATTCAGCAATCCCGCCGGGCACTTGTGGCCTACCATGTGGCCTATGAGATTGGGGCTCCTTTTCAGGGCAGCTTGGGCTATCTAATGTGCCCCTTATGTGTATGTCTCATGTCACATAATCTGATCTTTATAGCCGATCAGCCCACCAGGGTTATTGCAAACACAGAATATTGTCCTAAGCTGATGTAAGATAGATATAGATCAGTGGTCACCAAATGGTGGACATCCAGCTGTTACAAATCTACAACTACCAGCATGCCCGGACAGCCAAAGGCATGCTGGCAGTTGTAGATTTGTAACAGCTGGAGGTCTACCATTTGGAGACCACTGACTTAGGTGGTGTTCAAAAACTGACACACAACTAATGTCTTGCCAGAGAATCCCTTCTGCCGTATAATCCTATTTCTGGTAGCGCACGGCACTGGCACGTCCCTGGGTAATCTCTTAAAGCCCTGATACCTATAGACTTACCTGTCCCTTTACATTATCTAACAATCTTTCTCTACTTTGACACTCCCAGGTGTGGCACACCCAGAGGAGTGTCTGCTGGGGGTAAAGTACAGAAGTGTTAGCTGACCTGTTGTTCTAGTTTTTTTTTTTCTTTCTTCTAATTGCTTTATGGTTGTCACCAGGCTTTCCCTGCATTCTGAATGGTAGACTTGTCTGGTTGTTAAAAACCCGACCTCCAATTCCCAAGGGTAACGTCTGTCTGGGCTACTTTGCAGGTTACAGTCTGGTTTCGCCCTTGGGTGACCTTTTATGTTCTGTTCCACCCAGACTGTATCCTACTGGGTCCATGTCAATTGGATAAAGTCAGGAGTTAATGGTAGATCTAATAGTATCCTAAATATTCTCATCTATCTTCGAAGGACAATGTGCGTGGACATAGGTCTGACCGCATCTTTATTCCACTGGGGGGGGGGGGGGAACACAGAACCCACGTTCTCGAGATAAGTTTTCCCCCGGAGCACCCCTTTAATTTTTTTTTTTTTTTTTAAATCAACTGGTGCCAGAAAGTTAAACAGATTTGTAAATTACTTCTATTAAAAAAATCTTAATCCTTCCAGTACTTATTAGCGGCTATATACTACAGAGGAAATTCTTTTCTTTTTTGAATTTCTTTTTTGTCTTGTCCACAAGGATCTCTGCTGACACCTGATGCCCGTGTCAGGAACTGTCCAGAGCAGGAGAAAATCCCCATAGCAAACCTATGCTGCTATGGACAGTTCTTTTCCACCGGAGTACCCCTTTAAAGCGTGCAAACACTTTGGGTATGTTCACACAGCGGAATGTCCGCACGGAAAATCTCTGTGAGGACATTCCCCTAACAGCGGAGTGCCGGCGCTAGGACTGCTCGGAAATGCGCCGTCTCATAGATGGCAATTAGAGATGAGCGAAGTTACAGTGATTCGATTCGTCACAAACTTCTCGGCTCGGTAGTTGCTGACTGTAGCCTGCATAAATGAGTTCAGCTTTCAGGTGCTTCGGAGGCTGGAAAAGGTGGATACAGTCCTAGGAGAGAGTCTCCAGCCCACCGGAGCACCTGAAAGCTGAACTAATTTATGCAGGCTAAAGTCAGCAACCGCCGAGCTGAGAAGTTCGTGACGAATCGAATCACTGTAACTTCGCTCATCTCTAATGGCAATGCATTTCCATGCGGACTCTGCAAAAAGAATAGACATGTATTCTTTCTGCAAACTCTGCAATCGGGATTTCTGCAGGAGAAACATCTACCGAAGAAATCCGCCATGTGCACAGTGCAGCAAAAAACCATTGATTCTGATGCTGCGAATGCGATCACACAATGGAATTCCGCACGGAAAATCCGTCCTTTGAACATATCCACATCAGCATAGTTCCATTGATATAGTCTGAACATACCCTTAAAGGGGTACTCTGGTGGAAACTAGAAGTTAAACAGATTTGTAAATGACTTTTTTTTATTTAAAAAATCTTTACCCTTCCAGTACTTTTTAGCAGCTGTATGCTACAGAGTTAATTCTTTTCTTTTTAAATTTCTTATTTGTCTTGTCCACAGTGCTCTCTGCTGACACCTCTGTCTGTCTGTATCAGGAACTGTCCAGAGCAGGAGAAAATCCCCATAGCAAACCTATGCTACTCTAGACAGTTCCTGACACGGACAGAGGTGTCAACAGAGAGCACTGTGGACAAGAAGGGTAAAGATTTTTTTTTTTTTTTTTTAATGGAAGTCATTTACAAATCTGTTTAACTTTCTGGCACCAGTTGATTTAAAAAAAAAAAAATTATAAATATGTTTTTCACCCGAGTACCCCTTTAACCCCTTAAGGACCAAGGGCGTACAGGTACGCCCTTGGTCCTGCTCTCCTGATATAACGCGGGGTTACACAGTAACCCCACGACATATCACGGCGGGCCCGGCGTCATAGTGAAGCCTCTAATAGCGCGCAGCGCCGCACGCTATTAACCCTTTAGCCGCACGCTCAGAGCTGAGCCGCGCGGCTAAAAGTGAAACCGAAAGTGGCCGGCTAGCTCAGTCGGGCTGTTCGGGATAGCCACGGCTAATCGCGGCATCCCGAACAGCTGACAGGACAGCGGGAGGGCCCCTACCTGCCTCCTCGCTGTCCGATCGCTGAATGACTGCTCAGTGCCTAAGATCCAGGCCTGAGCAGTCATGCTGCAGAATCGTTGATCACTGGTTTCTTATGAGAAACCAGTGATCAGCATAGAAGATCAGTGTGTGCAGTGTTATAGGTCCCTATGGGACCTATAACACTGCAAAAAAAAAGTGAATAAAGATCATTTAACTCCTCCCCTATTAAAAGTTTGAATCACCCCCCTTTTCCAATAAAAAAAATAACAGTGTAAATAAAAATAAACATATATGGTATCACCGCGTGCGGAAATGTCCGAATTATAAAAATATATCATTAATTAAACCGCTCGGTCAATGGCGTGCGCGCAAAAAAATTCCAAAGTCCAAAATAGTGCATTTTTGGTCACTTTTTATATCATTTAAATATGACGATCAATAAGTCCTATCAATGCACCGTTAAAAACTTCAGATCACGGCGCAAAAAATGAGTCCTCATTCCGCCCCATACACGGAAAAATAAAAAAGTTTTATAGGGGTCAGAAGATGCCAATTTTAAACGTATTAATTTTCCTGCATGTAGTTATGATTTTTTACAGAAGTAAGACAAAATCAAACCTGTATAAGTAGGGTATCATTTTAATCGTATGGACCTACAGAATAAAGATAAGGTGTCATTTTTACCGAAATATGTACTATGTAGAAACGGAAGCCCCCAAAAGTTACAAAACTGCGTTTTTTTTTTCAATTTTGTCGCACAATGATTTTTTTTTTCCGTTTCACCGTAGATTTTTGGGCAAAATGACTGACGTCATTACAAAGTAGAATTGGTGGCGCAAAAAATAAGCCATCATATGGATTTTTAGGTGCAAAATTTAGAGTTATGATTTTTTAAAGGCAAGGAGCAAAAAACGAAAATGCAAAAATGGAAAAACCCCCGGTCCTTAAGGGGTTAAAGTATGTTGTTTAAGAAGAAAAAAATTGTCGTTACTGAAATGGCTGAAAAGTTTTGATCGGCTGTAGTCTCTGTGCTGAGACTCCCACTGATCGGGAGACCCTGATCGGTCAAAACTTTCGACATTTCTCTGTAAGAGACGTTTTGCATAACCCTAATACTGTCAGGGTTTACAGAAGGGTTAAAATGCTATCAGTTTGAAAGAGCCGACGAGAGTAGCTATAGCACGTGCCCAAACCTTATGAATTTTACACCTCGGGCAACTTGGACATACGCGTCAGTAAGCATTCCTGCTCCCTTCTGTATGCTGGTCTGTGTACACATTGGCCTCCATATATACATATAGCAGTGGTCTTCAACCTGCAGACCTCCAGATGTTGCAAAACTACAACTCCCAGCATGCTGGGTGTTGTAGTTTTACAACATCTGGAGGTCCGCAGATTGAAGACCACTGCATAGGAGGTAATACTCATGTGTACGCGACGACGTGATGACGAGGAAGGAGAGCGCCGGCCATACAGGGGATCCCTGAACGGAGAAGACACCGAGGAGGCAGGTAATGTCCCTCCCGGTGTCCTGTAAGCACTAACCTGGCTATTCAATTGGGCTGTTCGGGACCGCCGCGGTGAAATCGCGGCGGTCCCGAACAGCCCGACTGAACAGGCGGGTTAGTGTCACTTTCCCTTCAGACGCGGCGGTCAACTTTGATCGCCGCGTCTGGAGGGTTAATACAGGGCATCACCGCGATCGGTGATGTCCTGTATTTGCCGCGGGTCCCGGCCGTTGATGGCCGCAGGGACCGCCGCGATAGGGGTGTATTCTCCGTATAAGTTTTGGGGAAGAAAAAGTGCGTCTTATACGCGAAAAATACGGTAAATTGTAAGTTTGTCTCTTTAGCTGTTTTAGGGATCTGTATGAATCTCTGCCAAAATGTTTTACTCCTTTCTATAACCTCAGTGCTTGTAAAACAACATAATGGGGTTGCAGTTTAGGCAATTTCCTTTTTTCGGTTTTATGACTGAAGGTATTAGATCAAATCAAATGAGCTCAGATTATTTTGTAGAATATATTCTTCTCTCTCTTATTTTCCACATTGTTACATGAGCAGTTTAAGAAAAAAAAAATGTTTTTTCCTGCTAGGAAAATGTTACCCGTCATTCCACCCTCTACCATTGCCGGCGGTGTTATGTGTTTTTAATTTTTTTTTCCAGCTGGCAAACTCTGCGCTACTTCTTATGCAGTGAAGTGCGCGCAACCTGAAACCACAAGATGCAATGATTGTTCTTACTGGAACAGAGTAAACACTTTGTGTAGTTTGGAGACGTAGGTAGATTTGCTCTGCCTGATCCCTGCGTTCACCCGTGGCTCTTTAAAGAGTGGATTACAGATTGGCGTAAATTGACATTAATCTGCGACCTGGTGCTGGGTGTTCACCTCTAAAGGTTGGCACTTTATAAGAGTCCTGAATGGATAGTCCCTCATACACTTAAAGGGGTCCTCCGCCCCTAGACATCTTATCCCCTATCCAAAGCATAGGGAATAAGATGTCTGATTGTGGGGGTCCCACCGCTGGGGACCCCCGCAATTTCCCTGCTGCACCCGGTGTTCGTTTAGAGCGTCGGGTGCAGCGCCAGAGGCTCATGACGTCACAGCCACACGATACTCGTGACCGTACGACCACGCCTCTCCCTTAGACTTGCATTGAGGGGGCGTGGCCGTGATGTGACAAGCCTCTGAACCACATCGGCAGTCATCCGGCATGGTTCGCTCCGTGCGTCGGATGTCTGGGGGTGGCCGCAGCCGGTATCGTGGGGGACCCCTGCGATCAGACATCTTATCCCCTATCCTTTGGCTAGGGAATAAGATGTCTAGGGGCGGAGTACCCCTTTTAAGAAAAAAAAGGACCAACTTATTGTCCGTCTATTGTGGGGGGTGGTGTCGACTCTCGTGAAGGATCTTGTAGAAATTCAGCTGCCTTTTCCTCTTGTTCTGAGAGGGGTAACTTTGAGCGTTCTTGTGTATGGAGGGATCAGTAGAAAGCTGCGAAAACCATGCAACCAAAAATGAGTCCTGGTAAATCCCCATGCAACATCCTCTGCACCCCTTATGCATATAACCTACTTGGTCTCATGCATCCTGACACAGACCTGCCACGCAGGCGGGTCAAAAGTTATGATCGGTCGGGGGTCTCCAAGTCAAGTCCCATGCCAAGTCCCATGCCACCGATCTCTAGATATATCCTGAAGAAGCGTGGTGGTCCATATCTGGGGGAGGAATGGTGTCTAAAGAGCGCATGGTCCTCATTGGAGGGCATGGTCTCCTAAGTCAAGGGAAGGTATACTTAGAGTCTATATCAGTGTTTGTCAGCCAGTGTGCCTCCAGCTGTTGCAAAACTACAATTCCAAGCATGCCCGGACAGCCAACGGCTGTCCGGGCATGCTTGGAATTGTAGTTTTGCAACAGCTGGATGCACACTGATTGGGAAGCTCTGGATTTGTAATAGAATATGCTATGAACAAAGGCAAGGTGTCCAGCGTGAGTATCAGAAAGCAGGATGTTTATTCCAATAAAAGCTACAAAGACCAGGAGAACATGACAAGGTGACGCTTTTCGGTCCTAAGACTGGACCTTAGTCATGTATGACTAAGGTCCAGTCTTGGGACCGAAACGCGTCACCCTGTCATGTTCTCCTGGTCTTTGTAGCTTTTATTGGAATAAACATCCTGCTTTTTGAGACTCGCGCTGGACACCTTGCCTTTGTTCGTTGATTCCAGTCGGTGCTGCCCACGCCGGTCCTGGCGCGACGGGCTGAGGGAGTGAGCTGGACAATAGACACTTTTGCTTGCAGAATATGCTATGCTATTTATTTTTATTTTTTTCCTGCCTATCTTTTACAAAGTATAAAATCATACGGAGATACAGTAGAGGCAGTGGGCTTGACCGTTAATAGAAAGGCACTTGGGATGCACCTCCTTTCGCAGCATATGCTAATAGAGTAGATTTCTCTGCACTATAGGCCCATCTGACACTGTGTAACACAGACTCAAAATTGTATCCATATTGCACTAGGATAATACCAGTCTAAAAATAGTCACCCAAACCTTCTAGTAGACAACCATCGGACATGTTGGATTTCATTTGCATATCCTTGGGGGGGGAAGAGAAGAGCTGCCACCAGTGGAGTCTGCTTACCCCTTTCTCCCTAGTCAATAAATATGACTTGTCATCTGGACGAAGGTTGTGCTGCTGTTCGTTCTTGCTAATGTTTTCTACATTGTTTAGATGCATGGAATATTGCTTGGTATATCCAGATTAAAAAAATTTGGAACCTCAGGGGGTTAACGGAGATGCTTATACTTTTACTGCATGGAAACTAAGTAAAATCAGTGGAAGTCATGATGTTCACTGCTTACTTGGGACGTCCCTACGGTTCTTTCATGCTGGAGTCATCAGGGCTTGTCTGACTGCACGCCCTTCTGGGGCAAAATCTGCTTTCTCATATACCTTGTTTGATGCTACTTGTTGAGTCACCGGCATTCGTCTCTTTAAAAGCTTCTGGAGAAGACCCACGTGGTGGGAAGTATGCAGCTGTGGGTGTCGGAGAAGGCATAGCTTGTTGAAAAGGTATTTCCAGGGAAGGGCCCGACAGGCAGGAACCTGCTGCAGAGCGCTATGGGTAACCTAGTTAGTCTGAATCCCGTGTACTGCGGCTGAAGTCACCTTGTCGATTCAGTGAGAAAGATCTGACTTTTTTTTTTTTTTTTATTATTATTATTATTATTATTATTTTTTTTTTTTTTTTTTACTGCAGTGTGGACCTTGTACCAATGGTAGGTAGCTCCAGCCTGGTACTGCCATGATGGCTGCTTGCCTGATACATTATAGCAGAGCTCCCCATCCTGTGGCTCGTAACCCATTAAGGACGCAGCCCTTTTTCACCTTAAGGACGCAGCCCTTTTTCACCTTAAGGACGCAGCCCTTTTTCACCTTAAGGGCGCAGCCCTTTTTCACCTTAAGGGCGCAGCCCTTTTTCACCTTAAGGGCGCAGCCCTTTTTCACCTTAAGGGCGCAGCCCTTTTTCGCAATTATGACCACCGTCGCTTTACGCATTAATAACTCTAAAACGCTTTTACTGAATATTCTGATTCTGAGATTTTTTCGTGACATATTCTACTTTATTTTGCTGGTAAATTTTCGTTGTCACTTGCATCCTTTTTTGGTGAAAAATCCCAAAATGTCATGAAATTTTTGAAAATTTTGCATTTTTCTAACTTTGAAGCTCTCTGCTTGTAAGGAAAATGGATATTCCAAATACATTTTATTTTTATTCACAAATACAATATGTCCACTTTACGTTGGCATCATAAAATGGACATGTTTTTACTTTTTGAAAAAATTAGAGGGCTTCAAAGTAGAGCAGCAATTTTCAAAAATTTTATGAAAATTGCAAAATCTTAAGGGACAGATGTTACAAAACTACAACTCCCAGCATGCCGGGGCAGTCTAGGCATGCTGAGTTGTAGTTTGGCAACATCTGGAGGGCTACCGTTTGGGCACCACTGTAACAGTGGTCTCCAAACTGTGACCCTCCAGATGTTGCAAAACCACAACTCCCAGCACGCTGGGAGTTGCAGTTCTGCCTTCCTAGTGGTTGCCACAGTAAAGATCGCTTTTCTTACGTCATAGCCCGCCCCTCATAATGTCACACCCCGCACCCTCAATGTAAGTCTATGGGAGGGGGCGTGACTAGCTGGGATAGTTTCACTTTCACTTTAGAAGCGGCGGTCAGCTTTGACCGCCTCTTCTAAAGGGTTAATACCGCACATTGCCGCGATCGGCGATGTGTGGTATTAGCCGCGGGTCCAGGCCGTTGATGAGCGCCAGGACCGACGTCCTGCGTCGTTAAAGGGGTGGGTACTCCGGTGGTAAATAATTTTCTTTTTTAAATCAACTGGTGGCAGAAAGTAAAACAGATTTGTAAATTACTTCTATTTAAAAATCTTACTCCTTCCAGTACTTATCAGCTGCTGTATGCTCCACAACAAGTTCTTTTCATTTTTAATTTATTTCCAGTCTGACCACAGTGCTCTCTGCTGACACCTCTGTCCATGTCAGGAACTGTCCAGAGCAAGATAGATTTGCTCCTACTCTGGACACTTCCTGACATGGACAGAGGTGTCAGCAGAGAGCACTGTGGTCAGACAGAAAATAAATTCATAAAGAAAAAAACTTCCTCTGCAGTATACAGCAGCTAAGTACCCCTTTAATAGGAGTAGTAGATTTGCAGAAGCTGAAGATCCACATATCTGCAGTAGAATGCTTGTGGATTTTGCTGAAGATTGGAGGATTTTTTTATTGAATTAAATCCCAGCGACTCAATCTGTGAAATTTTACAGAAGTATAGATTTTATTAAATACATTTCTGTGCAGGAAAAATTCTGCAGCATATGCATGTGCTTAGTAAAAATCCTATTTTGTTGTCTTGTTGAGATCTACAGGTAAAGTCTGCTGCATTTCTGCCACGTATCAATGTCCCTTGGGGTATATTCACACTCAGCAGATTTGTTGCTTAAAACTGCATTCCATACATCTACATTCTTTAAGAACCATTCAGATGAATACAACAGCCGAAGAGAGTTCTGCTACCCCAAGGGTTATTTTAAAATTAAGTAATCTCCTATTGACAAGATGGGGGGGATAACTAGCTGATCAGTGCCAGTCAGACATGTTGGACCGCCATTGGTCACAAAAATAGGTCTCCTTTCTCATGAGTGAATGGTGCAGCAGCGTGGCAGAAAGTGAAACTGATTTGTAATTTACTTCTATATAAAAATCTTAATCCTTCCAGTACTTATCAGCTGCTGCATGCTCCACAGAAAGTTTTTTTTCTTTTTCAGTGCTCTCTGCTGACACCTCTGTCCATGTCTGTAACTGTCCAGAACAGGATAGATTTGCTATGGGGATTTGCTCCTGCTCTGAACAGTTCCTGACATGGTCAGAGGTGTCAGCAGAGAGCACTGTGGTCAGACAGAAAAGAACTACGCAACTTCCTCTTGAGCATACAGCAGCTAATAAGTATTTGAAGGATTAGGATTTTTAAATAGAAGTAGAAGGCTTATATCCCCCCTGTTGATCTCGCTCACCCCTTTGCCTTCATGTTTGTGAGTATTTTGCATTAAAGAAGATTTTTGCTGAAGAAGACCAGTGAGTGACGATTGATTTTTCGAACTCTCTACTTATTTAATTTACAAATAGGTTTTAACTTTGGCACCAGTTGATTAAAAAAAAAAAAATTGTCTTTCACCCGAGTACCCCTTTAACCGCCGCATTGTCAACTCTCTATGGGGCTTCCAAACAAGGCCCTTTGTCAAAAGCTACAATGCTAGTGTGAACAAAGCCTGACACACACATCTTTTATGAATGGGGGGGGCCACTTAGTATCACAGTTTTACATGGATACTTGAATGCCCTTAATATGTCTGAAGACACCCCATAACGTCTGTCCCCATTTATAACCTGGTACGATGCTCTGGTACGTTAACCTTCTGTTCTAGTGCATGTGTGGGCTCTCCTCCGCCTCGGCCACCATATTGGTTTCTGTCCCTATAACCTGTCTGATGATGACTGAACTGATAATCGTACTGGATATTTGCCTGTTCTGGATCCCGTCTAACGCCGCTAATAATAGAAAACTGTTCCTCCTCTTAGTGGTTGTTGTGCTTGATGTGGGTTTGCACGGTGTTGGGTTACTTGGCGTAGGCTACGTTATGTTGCATAAGATTGCCAGATGCTCAGATGACCATTACAAAGCAATTTTTTGGCCAAATATTTCAGCCTATTTATTTTACTTTTAACTCTTAGGCCCCTTTCACACTACAGTTCTGTTCCTGCATTCTGACACCCGTTATTCAGCAATAACCGGTCATGAAAAAATGGATGAAATAACTGAATACAACGGATGATAACAATTTTAACGGACATTCTGTCAAAATATCGGACATGTGTCATCCGTTATCGCCCATTATAGTCCGCTATTTTATTTCCATGTGATTCCTGGTTGTGATGCTGTACTGAGCATGCTCAGTACAAAAAAATGGATGATAACAAAAACGGACAATAACGGATGTTTTTTTGTGAACATCCGTTTCCCATAGACTTCGTTGTTAAATTTTTAACGGCCGTTTTTCCACCGTTATTTTTGACAGAACAAAAAATAGTGCATGCACCGTTTTTTATGACTTCAAAAATAACGGACATTAGCAAAAACGGACCTACCTGATGCAAACGGATGGCCAAAAAATCCCATTGACATGAATGTCTTTTGACGGGAGTCATATAGAACGGAGGTTTTTACAGGATGATTCCTGTTGTGTGAAAGGGGTCTTACATTTCCCTTTCACAGAATATAACCCGCATGTCAGAGTGGTTTTTGAAGGTATAATTGTATTGAGGCAGTTTTGAGTGATCTTTATAAAGGTTTTACCACTAGGTGGCGCAGCTGTATTTGTGAGCAATTGGACATCTATAATCAGACTACAGTGGTCCCTCAACATACGATGGTAATCCGTTCCAAACAGACCATCGTTTGTTGAAACCAAAGGGATCCGTGCAATGTAACGTCTAGGACAGTGGTCTATAACCTGCGGACCTCCAGATGTTGCAAAACTACAACACCCAGCATGCCCGGACAGCCGTTGGCTGTCCGGGCATGCTGGGTGTTGTAGTTTTGCAACATCTTGAGGTCTGCAGGTTGTAGACCACTGTTAGAGGACGTTGTACTCACCTGTCCCCGCCGCTCCGACCGTCACCGCTGCCAGGGATGTCGCCGTCCATCGCTGTTGCCGCGTCCCCTAGGTGTCCCCAACGCTCCAAAAAGGCCTCTGCTTCCCCGGCATCACGTCGCTATGCACGCCGCTCCTATTGGATGATGGGACGGCGTGCACAGCGACTTGATGACGACGATGCAGAGGATCCTGAAGAGGACGTGCCGGAGCCCCGAGGACAGGTAAGTGATCGTCAGCACGGGGCACCGTAAACGGCTATCCGGCGACAGCTGAAGCAGTCTGCGCTGCCGGATAGCCGTTTATGCGATGGCCCCGACATACAAAAGCATCGTATGTTGATGCTGCCTTCAACATGCAATGGCCTCTGAGAGGTCATCGCATGTTGAAATGATCGTATGTCGGGGCCATCGTAGGTCGGGGGGGGGGGTAACTATACTGGCAATTCCTATTGATTCTTGTAATCTCTTACTGTGAACACAATCACATGAACTTTCCAAGTGTCTGCTCCGAATAGTTCTTGTTTAGACTTTTTTTCTTTCCACACACAATTTTTGGTTTTCCACACAGAATGATGGCAGAATTTCCACACCTAAATTCCGATGTGGAAAATCCACAGCATGGGCAGCCAAACGAAATCCACATTGAAACCAATACAAAATTCAATGCACCTAAAATTCTGTGCAGAACGTCCTCATGTGACCGTACCCTTAGACTGGATGCATGCTTCCTTGAGAGTGGGCTCAGTACAACTCTGGTGACAGCAGCACGAAGACTCACGTTATGGGGTGAGGTTACTAAAGATGGGGTATCGGAATTTCAGATGGTCAACGCCTGCTTCACAGTGGCTAAAAGACCTCACCAAGCAACATATACATCATAGACAGTTTGCAAGGCCTCCTTAAAGGGTACCTCTCATCAAATAAACTTTTGATATATTTTAGATTAATGAATGTTGAATAACTTTCCAATAGCATGTTAATGAAAAATATGCTTCTTTCTAATGTATTTTTCCCAACCAGTCCTGTCAGCAAGCATTTCTGACTCATGCTGGAGTCCTAAACACTCAGAGCTGCCAGCCTGCTTTGTTCAAAGCCAAACAGGCTGTGAACAAAGCAGGCTGGCAGCTGTGAGTGTTCTCCTTTGTGAACAAAGCAGACTGGCAGCTCGTAGTGTTTAGGACTCCAGCATGAGTCTGAAATGCTTGCTGCCAGGACTGGTAGAGAGACCCCTAGTGGTCATTTCTTCAAAGTGGAAAATTAAATAGAAAGAAGCATATTTTTTTAAGTCTTATCTCACCCCAGGGCTGGATTCACAGATTACTGCTCTGTTATTTCCTCCATGGTGCTGCTGCTTCAGTGTGTGTGCTATATAGATAGATGGGGGTATCCTATTGCCCTATGTGTGTGCAGTGTATGAGAGAGACATCTTAGCAGCTAGACTTCACCCACTAGATCAGAGAAAACTGAACGTTTAGAGATGGAGCCTGCAAAAGAGAACTAATTGGTGACCAGTGTAGAAACTTCACCCATGAGGAACTTTTATTTTTATTTTTTTTCTCACAAGACGTAATATTGCTTGCATTGTGATGGTGAATCTTATGGCATTTTCATGTAAACTTATGGACAGTAAGAACTAAGCCCTATGCTCTGTTTCGCCTGCAGAAGATTTTATTGGGAACTTTACACACAGATATGGCTTCCCTCATGTCCTTGTGTCCATCTTCACTGACTGATCATTGTACCAAGTTTAAAGGGGTACTCCGCCCCTAGACATCTTATCCCCTATCCAAAGGATAGGGGATAAGAGGTCTGATCGCAGGGGTTCCACCGCTGGGGACCCCGTGGTCTCCCTGCTGCACTCGGCGTTCATATAGAACGTCGTGGGCGGCGCCGGAGGCTCGTGACGTCACAGCCATGCCCCCTCAATGCAAGTCTATGGGAGGGGGCGTGACGCCCCCTCCCATAGACTTTCATTGAGGGGGGCGTAGCCGTGACTTCACAAGTGGGGCGTGACCGTGACATCACGAGCCTCCGCCCTGCATCGCCAGTCATCCATAACGGAGCGAAGTTTGCTCCATGCAACAGATGTCTGAGGTGTCGCAGCTGAGATCGCAGGGGTCTACAGCGGCGGGACCCCAGCGATCAGACATCTTATCCCCTATCCTTTGGATAGGGGATAAGATGTCTAGGGGCAGAGTACCCCTTTAAGGGTTGTTACCTTTTTTTTATAGTTTTGGTCTTGAGGACATATTATTTTTTATTTTTTTGGCTGCTTTCACCATTCTTATTTTTGGGTTGGTATAGCTGTAATAGACATACACTATAGAACAGACAAGCTCCCTGTAGATCAGTTTTCTCCAAACTGGCCCTCCAGTGGTGTAGCTGTTGTACCAGTATGGGATCCATCACAGGACCCCTGTACAATTCTGTACTGACCATTAGTCACATAGTAATTCTTAAAAGGGTACTCTTTTTTTTATTTTTTTTATTTTTTTAATCCACTGGTGCCAGAAAGTTAAACAGATTTGTAAATTACTTCTATTAAAAAAATCTTAATCCTTCCAGTACTTATTAGCTACTGAATACTACAGAGGAAATTCTTTTCTTTTTGGGACACAGTGCTCTCTGCTGACATCTCTGTCCATTTTAGGAACTGTCCAGAGCAGCATATGTTTTCTATGGGGATTTTCTCCTACTCTGGACAGTTCATAAAATGGACAGAGATGTCAGCAGAGAGCACTGTGGTCATGATGTCAGCAGAGAGCTCTGTGTTCCAAAAAGAAAAGAATTTCCTCTGTAGTATTCAGCAGCTAATAAGTACTGGAAGGATTAAGATTTTTTAATAGAAGTAATTTACAAATCTGTTTAACTTTCTGGCACCTTTTGATTAAAAAAAAAATAGTTTTCCACCGGAGTACCCCTTTAAGCGTTTTATTTTCTTGCTGTAAAGAATGTGAAACCTATAGTGTTATCTGTTCATCTGAAGGTTTTGTGAAGGTTCCTTGCTGGCTCCAACCTCTCTTGGCATTGGCAGGTCTCCAGTGTTTTATAAAGGTGTTACTTAGTGTCTTCAGATCACTTGTTATTCTGTGCAAACTTCATGCAATAGCAACTGCTAAGGAAAACATTAAGTCAAAAAACGATAAGTCATAAGATGTCAGGCATCGTGCATAAGGGTTAATGGAGGTCACTGTGGTATGAATTCTGAATGCATGCTACAGAAATCAATTAATGCTATACAGTATATGATTGTAATGCACATGTTTTTGAATACTCCTTTCTTAAAAGGGGAACTGGTCATTGATTTCATGCTGCTTGAACCACAAGTTATCAGGGTGGTCCCTGGCATCTTCTCTCCACCCCACTGGCCTTGATTGACAGCTCTCTCTCTGTTTGGTTATAGGGAGATCTATCCGTTAAGGCCAACTGGGCAGGCACTAACCCTAAGGACCGCCCTTGTGGTTCAGGCAGCATGATTGTGATGACATTCCCTTTTTAACAATGATGGGTGGTCAAGTTGTCAAGGTAGCCGTCGACGCTTAGCAAGTATGTGCAGGTCCTGTTTAGGTTAGGAAGCAAAAATGCACCCTTGATTCTCGGGAACATGGACTTAATGTCTTGGCAACCTGACTGTCTAGCATGCACTTGAGTTTCGCTATGTCAGATTAGTTGAGCCTACTATTTTCTTACTACTTTAAAGGGGTACTCCAGTGGAAAACCTTTTTTTATTTTTATTATTATTATTATTATTATTTTTATCAACTGGTGCCTGAAAGGTAAACAGATTTGTAAATTACTTCTATTACAAAATCTTAATCCTTCCAGTACTTATTAGCTGCTGAATACTACAGAGGAAATTCTTCTCTTTTTGAAACACAGAGCTCTCTGCTGACATCACGAGCACAGTGCTCTCTGCTGACACCTCTGTCCATTTTAAGAACTGTCCAGAGTAGGAGAAAATCCCCATAGCAAACATATATGCTGCTCTGGACAGTTCCTAAAATGGACAGAGGTGTCAGCAGAGAGCACTGTGCTTGTGATGTCAGCAGACAGCTCTGTGTTCCAAAAATAAAAGAATTTCCTCTGTAGTATTAAGCAGCTAATAAGTACTGGAAGGATTAAGATTTTTTAAATAGAAGTAATTTACAAATCTGTTTCACTTTTCTGGCACCAGTTGATATAAAAATGTAAAAAAAAAATAAAAAATAATAGTTTTCCATCGGAGTACCCCTTTAAGATGACTAGAGATGAGCGAACTTACAGTAAATTCGATTCGTCACGAACTACTCGGCTCGGCGGTTGCTGACTTTTCCTGCATAAATTAGTTCAGCTTTCCGGTGCTTCGGTGGGCTGGAAAAGGTGGAAACAGTCCTAGGAAAGAGTCTCCTAGGACTGTATCCACCTTTTCCAGCCCACGGGAGCACCTGAAAGCTGAACTAATTTATGCAGGAAAAGTCATCAACTGCCGAGCCGAGAAGTTCGTGACGAATCGAATTTACTGTAAGTTCGCTCATCTCTAAAGATGACCATACGTTTCAGATATCTTTCAGCTTACTCGGCTAGTCCCGGAGAAAGAGTGAAGAAAGCTGCTGCCAGACACCTGGCACTATCTCTCAGAGAATAAAAAGGATTGGGTATGTTGAAACCCAGCACTCCTACTGACTTCTCAATGGCAGATGTTTGGGGAGAGAAGGGTAAGACCACTTAATAAGCTGACCCTACCAATATTGCTGGTGTTGGCCAACTTCAATATGTGTTTTACCCAGCTTTCCTTTACCCCTACATCCTCCATATGGATTAAAGTGGATCACCAACCAACCCCGACTTCGTGCCTGTTTTGTAGGTGGCACCATCCTTGAGACCGATGGCACATGCCCCTTCCCTGCCCCACTATTCATGAGATGACACAGACATGTAAGAAGTCATCTATTTTTGGGTGTTAGACTATTGTTTCTCTCGCCTTCTCATGTGTTGCCATGACTACCACCTTAATAGTAATTAGTGCAATATGTGAGGAAATAAAATGTTAGGCCCGAAATAAAAAGTGACGGGGACACTTTAAAAGGGATAATTTCTAAAGCAGCATTAGGGTACGTTCACACGCGCAGATTTTTTAGCGGGTTTTCCGCTGCGTATTTGAAAGTGGGCGGGCTCTTCTCGGCTGTCGGCAGCAGATTTTCCACGGCGGAATGTACACTGCGGAAAATCCGCCGGAAGCCCCATTGAAGTCAGTGGGGACTGTGGCGGGTTTTCCGCAGCGTAAATTCCGCTGCGGAAAATCTGCTGCGGACTGCCGAGAAGAGCCCGCCCACTTTCAAATACGCAGCGGAAAATCCGCACGTGTGAACGTACCCTTATATAGAGCATTGATGTTCTTCATGGAGTAGACCAATCTTTCCCAATCAGGGTGCCTCCAGCTGTTGCCAAACTACAACGCCCAGTATGCCCGGACAGCCAAAGGCTGTCCGGGCATACTGGGCGTTGTAGTTTGGCAACAGCTGGAGGCACACTGGGTGGAAAACACTGGAGTAGAGTGATCCTGTACATCTGGTTGGGGCTGGCCTTCTAATTGGAAAAGTGGTGGAAAAAGTAAAGTGAGTCATAGAGAAGCCCTATCCGCTTTTTCCGACACTTAAGTTACCGGATGGAGTAGGTCTGTACGTTTTTGGCCGCAATGTTTTTTTCTAAATGGAATATGAGATCTCATCGCTTTTTCGGACTCATAATCATCTTAAAGGATGGTAAAAAAAAAAAAAAAAAAAAGATTAAATATAGGCTCCTTTCCCTTTATAGCTGTCCATGTGGGGGGAATAAACAGATCACAGCTATATATATCCTCTTGTCTAGTCGGGTAAGTGCCTTGATGCCACTTTTCATATTGTGCTTATTTTGGGAATTTCACAGCGAGGGAGAGTTGACCTTCATAGCCAGAGAGGAATTCTAATTTTACGTTCAAGTCATAGCCTAAACATCCTTACTTCCTCCCTCACATCTTGAACCTTTTTTTTTATTTTTTTGTCTGTGATGTTTTTTTTTTTAGGTGTTATGGAGGAGGTCTTGTACTCTATTGTCTTTAGTTGTAAACAGAAAAAGTGTAGTAGAGTGGCGCTTGCTCTTTGGTCTCGCTCGTCGTCCATTCCCACTGGGCTCCTTGCTGCAGCAGGAAATAGATGGGTCACTTCCTGTTCCATTTTTACCTCAGATATTCAGTGATACGGGGTATATCCCATTAAGGTTTATATGAAGCCAGAACTCGTCTAAAAGTGAAAATGAAAATAGTTTGTCCTAATAGGACATCCCCCCCTTTACCAGGGGGTTCTGGATTTGGGATTTTTACCGACTGTCCTCCCCTTGAACGTGTCCTACACAATGATGTCCACTGTCTTCACAGGCCTGTAGTATCGATAGTGCAATCAATGAAGGTTGGGGGTCCAGCTCGACAAAAAGAGATAAAACTTTACTTTTTTACTTCACATGGGTAAAAAATATGGACAACAAGAAAAGACAAAAACCTATAGGTACATTAAAAACAAATGCCGACGCGTTTTGAACTTGCTACGAGTTCTTAATCATGTAGTATCAATATCACATCACTACTTTGGTCCCCGTGAAGGGGTAGTTATTGTATTGGGCGGAATATCCACTTTACGTGTGTTTTCATATGAATTTCGCCCCCAAAACTGCATCTCCTGAATAGGAATGGGGTTTCCTTTCCATGCAATTGAAATTTTCCGCATGGATTTTTGCCACTCCTGCAGAAAAAAAAAATCTCCCATTGAAAATAGTGGCATGTCAAATATTTGTGTTAGAAACAGACAGAATTGAGGAGACTTTTTTTGCAGGTGCCATCGTCGTTAAAGGGGTACTCCACTGGAAAACTTATTTTTTTTTAAATCAACTGGTTTCTGAAAGTTAAACAGATTTGTAAATTACTTCTATTAAAACATCTTAATCCTTCCAGTACTTATCAGCTGCTTTTATGATCCACAGGAAGTTCTTTTCTTTTTGAATGTCCTTTGTGTCTGACCACAGTGCTCTCTGCTGACACCTCTGTCCATTTTAGGAACTGTCCAGAGTAGGAGCAAATCCCCATAGAAAATCTATCCTGCTCTGGACAATTCCTGACATGGACAGGTGCCAGCAGAGAGGACTGTGGTCAGGCAGAAAAGAAATTCAAAAAGAAAATAACTTCCTGTGGATCATAACAGCAGCTGATAAGTACTGGAAGGATTAAGATTTTTTTTTTAATGGAAGTAATTTACAAATCTGTTTAACTTTCTGGCACCAGTTGATGATGATAAAAAAAAAAAAAATGTTTTTCAGTGGAGTACCCCTTTAAGACCGATGGCACACGCATCTGCCCCGCTATTCACAAGACTGCACAGACATGTAATAGGTAATCTATTTTAGTCAGACTATTGTTTCCCTTGTTGGCTCATGTGTTGCCATCACTACCACCTTAATAGTGATTAGTGCAATATGTGAAGAAACAAAATGTTAATCCACCTTTTGATATCAGTGTATGATTTCAACCGAAACTATAGTTTATCGGATAAAATTTAAGAACGAGCGATTGCTTAGGAATTTCATTCGGAAATTCTGGTTCGGCAGAGTCCCATTGCTGCACAGTGCACGCTATGGAATTTCAGCGGCTGATATTCCTCCGCTGAAATTCCACCACAAAAAGAATAAACGCTCATATTCTTTAGACGGAATGCGATCCACAGACATTGCCGTCTATGGGGATAGCAGCATCCACACTGTTCTAGAGCCAACTGATTCAGTCAACGCTGGGCGCACTCGAAATTTCCACAGTATGAACCTAGTCTTTTTCTTTAAAAAAAAAAAAAAAAAAAAAGTCGGCCATGTTGAAAATTTTCAGCCAATGGATGAAAGACTTTTTATGAATGCTCATCTGTTGATGAACGATCTTTCGGGAAGGAATCTTCCTTAAAACATTCCTAGAAAAATCATTGGTCCTTCGCCAGGTGCCCTTTGATCAAGTATTTGCGGTATGAACAACTTTACCGCCAGTATGGATCAAAATGTGTGTGTCTGCATCTGTGATAAGAGCGTTCCTTAGATGATTGATTGTCTGTCTGTGTATGGCCACTATCCCCATTGATGGATAAAGGAGCCAATCTTTGTGGATTTGCTGAACACCCAGAGCAAAAATTCGAGGCTGTGGGCCTGCTGCAAAAATACATCTGACTTCTTAATTAATTTTTTATTAATCCATTTTGTGAACAAGGATTAGGACATTTCCATGTGAGAAGCAGAAGCTGTTTAGTAGGAAGCAACCAATGTGTGCCCATATTTTCCACAAGGGTGCAGTGAGAAGAGCGCTCTGTGGTGCATGTTCAAATTTTAGGGTCTATTCACACGGCAGAATTTCTGCTTGTGGAATTCTGCCTCAAATTAACGCCCATAGACTTCTATGGGATTCCGCTCTCCCATTCACACTTCTGAATTTCTGCTTGCGGAATTCCGCTAGCGGAATTCCGCAAGCAGAAATTCAGAAGTGTGAATGGGAGTGCGGGAGTCCATAGAAGTCTATGGACTTTAAAGGGGTATTCTAGTAAAAAAAATAATAATAATTTTAATAACTGGCTCCAGAAAAGTTTTAAACAGATATGTAGATTAATTCTATAATAATTTTTTTTTTTAATCCTACCAGTACTTATCAGCTGCTGACGTGGAGTGGTTTTATTGTCTAACCACAGTGCTATCTGCTGACAACAATGTCTGTCTCAGGAACTGTCCAGAGCAGGAGAGGTTTGCTATGGGGATTTGCTCCTACTTTGGACAGTTTGAGACAGACAGAGGTGTCAGCAGAGAGCACTGTGGTCAGACAGAAAATAACTCAACTTCAGCAGCTGATAAGTACTGAAAGGATTAAGATTTTTTTTTTAATAGAAGTCATTTACAAATCTGTTTAACTTTCTGGAGCCAGTTGATATGAAAAAAAAATGTTTTTCACTCGAATTCCCCTTTTAATTTGAGGTGGAAAATCTCCTGTGTGAATAGACTACGTTTGGTCTAGAAAACCCAATGGGCTTTTTTTTTTTTTTTTTTAAAGTGTACCTGTCAGATCCAACAGATCACACAGTATCTAATCCTGACCATGTACATCTAATTTTTATGTGTCTAGCACCTTTATTTGTTTTTTTTATTATACTTAATTTAGCTCACTAGTCTGAATTCCTCTCAAAGGGAGGGGGCGTGGCCTCACTGTGCAGGTCTCCGCCCCCTCCCTCAGTATGCTGTCTGCTCACATCTCCCCTAGCATTAGCAAAACTACAACTCCCAGCTTGTCCTCGTTGACAGTAGTGGGACACAAGCTGACAGTGGGAGGATTTTTCCTCCACCTCTGAGCCCTGCGCTCACAGCTGTCAATCAAGGAAGTGTGTCCATGACATAGGTGATGACGCATGGACACAGCAGGACTAGTATGTGTCCAAGCAGGCAGGGGGGCAGTTGTTTGACTGGATTTTTCAGTATGAAATACTTAAAATTTTCCAATGAAAGCAATTGCAAATCCTATTGGTTATACATGCTTTACAACATATCAAGTTTTTGTATCTGACAGTGCCCGTTTAAGTTTTAGTTCTGTGTCTTTATATTGGGTTTTATATTTTTGGGCTTCTGAAGCAAGTTAGGCCTATTTTTGTAGGGTGAGACCACTTCCCTAGGAAGGAAAATCTATATTTGACCAAAGCGGCTTTTCTAAGAATGATAGGACAGCCTGTGAAATGCTTTCTACCATGGCTTCACACTTCTCCACTAAAGTCATCAGCTGCCTTTCAAGGAGGGGTAAGCCTGAGGCGTCCAGTCCTAATTATACTCCATTACTCAGCAGGACTTCATTCAGCTTCTTATTTTTAGGAAGCTGCAACAATATTCAGAGGGAAATCTCCTCCTATAGCGTTGTCTTTTCCAGTATCACTTACTAGATCTTTGGATATTTATTGAATATTTGCTCCAGTCAATGAAGAAGTAATTTTTTAATGGTTTCACATTATGTATTCTTTAATCTTGTCCCCTGGCTTTGCGTGCCGATTGACCCATTCATTGGATATTATCAGTTTGTGGCTATCCACCTTAGTTTCGGAATTCTGCTAGAAGTAACATATTCTAATTAAAGGAAAACATCACCAAGTTCACTCACTTACTTTGTTTTATTGTCGCCGAGTTGTAATCCCCTAAAGTTCCGCTGTTTGCCCTTCACTTGCGCTCTGAAGGCGGGTCCCCTGCTGGCAGCCTTTCTTTGGGTCCCGGAGGGGCCTTAGCCCCCACCCCCCCTTGTTCGCATATTCATTGTCCCCCTGAGCGCAGCGCGTCGGGACAGCTCTCTGTGCAGTTTAACTATGCATGCGCCGGTCCCTTGCTACTCCTGGAAGTACCACTTTTTGAAGTCTCGCTACTCCTGACTCCCACACCCCCTTCCATAGATTTGCATCGAGGGGACGTGGCAGTGACGCCATGACCGCCCACTCCAAGCGTTGGGAACAAAATGTTCCGAACACTGGGGCAACGGAGTACCCCTTTTAAAGGGGTAGTCCGGTGCTGAAAAACATATCCCCTATCCTAAGAATAGGGGATAAGTTTCAGATCGCGGGGGGTCCAACCGCTGGGGCCCCCCACATTATCACATTCTGGCCAGATAGCGGGTGTCGACCGCTGCATGAATCGGCGGCTGACACGCCCCCTCAATACTGCACTACAGAAGAGCCGGAGATTGCTGAAGGCAGCGCTCCGGCTCTGCCATAGAGTTGTATTGAGGGGGAGTGTCAGCTGCCGCTTCGTGCGGTGGTCAACACGCCCTCTTCCCGCAGATTGCCGGGGCCCCGTACAGGAGATCGCGGGGGCCTCAGCGGTCGGACCCCCCGCGATCTGAAACTTATCCCCTATTCTTAGGATAGGGGATACGTTTTTCAGCACCGGATATCTCCTTTTAAGGTATAAAATGACCATAATGGAGGAACCAGTAGCTAATTCCTAACACATTGAAAATTAGTGGTATAACAGGATATTTGCAGGATATAGAGAGAACCGGGTAAGTATATGGTCAAAAATTCTCCCAACATTCCACCATTGATGGTGCACGCTGTGGCGGTGGATATGTGTAACACGTCTTGCACATGGTTTATTTATGTGCATGAGGCCTTAACAACGGTATTTTTATTATGAACTTTTTTTTATTTTTATTTTTTTGGAGCTTTTTAAGGTTAGGAGAATGGTTCTTTAAAACTGCAGGAACATATGCCGGTTTTAACATGAGCAGAGAAAGAATGAAAAGTATTTACCTAGAGGGCATTGGGAGATTATGGTGTTCAGCACATAGTCTGATTGGATCAGGGTAATCAAGTGAAGAGCAAAAGGATTTCACCATGGCTGAGTTGGCGCTCATTGTGCTCCACAAGGGCTTGCTTTATTTAGCTCTGGTCTGCTTGTATAAGGCAGTGAGAGCCTGGCAGAGCCTGGGCAGAGGGGATGAGGGCACAGTCATTGTGGACCAGTCACAGGGATGGATCTTCCTAGCACATTAGTCAGCAGTGCTTGGACGGGATGTCAAGCCGTGACATCTGCTGGTCTTATACGGACTGTAACCATGTAGTAGCTGGTGCTCTAGGCTAGGCGCACACTTGTTTTGGGGGGGCTTAGATGGCAACCGAATTCACGTTTGTCCTCCACTATATATAGGCCAGCGTTTCCCAAGCAGGGTGCCTCCAGCTGTTGCTAAACTACATCTCTCAGCATGCCCGGACAGCCAACGGCTGTCCGGGCATGCTGGGAGATGTAGTTTAGCAACAGCTGGAGGCACCCTGGTTGGGAAACACTGACATAGGCATTTTGACCTCATGACTTGCATGGTTTTGCTAGTGGCCTTTCATCCTATCCTGGAATTACCACCTTCATCTGTGTTCAGTGATCCCAAACCTGTGGCTCTCCAGCTGTTGCATAACTTTAAAGGGGTATTCCAGGAACAACTTTTTTTTTTTTTTTTTTAATCAACTCCAGAAAGATAAACAGATTTGTAAATTACGTCTCTAAGTTATCTTTCCAGTAGTTATCAGCTTCTGAAGTTAAGTTGTTCTTTTCTGTCTGACAACAGTGCTCTCTGCTGACACCTCTGTCTCAGGAACTGTCCGAAGCATTAGAGGTTTGCTATGGGGATTTTTCTCCTACTCTGGACAGTTCCTGAGACAGGCAGAGGTGTCAGCAGAGATCACTGTGGTCAGACAGAAAAGAAAAACTCGACTTCAGCTGCTGTTAACTA